>NW_028186217.1:1323325-1323923 GCF_003343005.1 Rhea americana
CACTGCTCCCGCGCTCCGTGCACTGCTCCCGCGCTCTGCACACTGCTCCCGCACTCTGCACTGCTCCTGCGCTCCGTGTGCTGCTCCCGCACCCTGCGCTGCTCCCGCACTCTGCACTGCTCCCGCGCTCTGCACTGCTCCTGCACTCCGTGTGCTGCTCCCGCACCCTGCGCTGCTCCCGCACTCTGCACTGCTCCCGCGCTCTGCACTGCTCCTGCACTCCGTGCGCTGCTCCCGCACTCTGCACTGCTCCTGTGCTCCGCACACTGCTCCCGCGCTCCGCACACTGCTCCCGCACTCTGCACACTGCTCCCGCGCTCCGTGCTGCTCCCGCGCTCCATGCGCTGCTCCCGCGCTCTGCACTGCTCCCGCGCTCTGTGCTGCTCCCGCACTCTGCGCACTGCTCCCGCGCTCCGTGCTGCTCCCGCGCTCCATGCGCTGCTCCCGCGCTCTGCACACTGCTCCCGCACTCTGCGCTGCTCCCGCACTCTGCACTGCTCCCACACTCTGCACTGCTCCCGCGCTCTGCGCTGCTCCCGCGCTCTGCGCACTGCTCCCGCGCTCCGTGCTGCTCCCGCGCTCTGCACACTGCTCCCGC
>NW_028186217.1:1324370-1327375 GCF_003343005.1 Rhea americana
CTGCTCCCACCCTCCACGCTGCTCCGCGCGCCGGCCTCTCCTGTGACCTTTAGCCGCAGCGCTCCTTGCCGGCGCCAGGGCCTCGGAGAGGGGCCGCCAGCACCTGTAAACAAACGAATTAAAAACCAGGATGGCTTCTGATTATAACAGACAGCTCCGTGTGCGAGTGTTAATTACTGTAATTGGCTCCCCGTTGCTATGGCGATGGGCGGGCACCCAGGACCGGTGCCTGGTGCATCCCTTGGGTGGTGCTCAGCTCGTCCTCCGGAGTGGCTCAGGGTGCGATTTGCAGGAAGAGTGAGGTTCCTGAGGAGCCCACAAAAAGACGGTGACYGAGTAATGCTTCTAAAACTCCCGTTTCTGCACTGGTTGAGACAGGATATGTCCATGTGTGGCTTATATTTTTGTGCAGATTGTGACAAGATTTGAAGTAAAAATTAAACATAGTCGGAGTGTGAGAACAGAACTTGTGTTTGTGCTGGGATAGTAAATCAATAAAGTGGCACCAAATCAGGTTCCGCCTTTGAACGCCGCAGTGAAACTTTGCAGCGTTTAGCAGAGCGAGCCTCGTCGGCCCGCGGTGGCRGGGCGCCTTTGCAGGATCGCAGCTCGTTAATTTGCGCGCCGGCCGTGAAACCCCGTAAGTGAGTAACGCACAGCGCCTTTTCCCCTCCGGCTGCCTCCGCGGTTAAACAGGGCGTTGCAGGGACTCCTCGCCCGGGCGCCTCGGGACGCCCCGCTCCCGGTCGGGGGCTCCCGCCGGCAGAGCCCGGGCCCCGGCAGCTCCCGCTAGCCCAGGCGCGCGAGGCGCGTGCCCAGCCTGGGGCCAGCAACGCCGCGGCAAGCGTCGTTTTCTTACAAGTGCCGCGCCGAGCTTGGTAAGGGCATTGCAAGGCTTTTCGGAAAGGAGCGGCGCGGCGCCGTCTCGGAGGCAGGCGCCGCCGGCCCGCCGCAGCACGCCGCTCCTTGCCCGGCGCTTGGGGTTTCTGCCGCGATTGCACGAGGCTTCGCCCGACGGGCTCGGGAATCGGGCTTGTGCGAGAGCGCGCRCTCGGCCGCTCGGCCTCCGGTCGCGCTCGCTCGGGAAGGTTTTCTCCTCGAGCTTTCAAGATTGGAATTAAATGGTAGAGTGCGGGAGCAAAAGATCAGGATGATTTTAAAGGCAAGCGGTAGGTTTATTTTTGTACGTGAAGAATGACAGTGTTATTAYAGAAAAGGGAAAAGTTCTAACCAGAGCTCATAGCATAATCAGGATTTTAAATCCTGGACGACCCTTTAAAAAACAAAGCAAAAATCACAGCTCTGCAGGCTCAYGGCTGGCTCCCGAGCTCTCACAGAAATACAACTAAACCCAGGCATCGAGGGCAGGCAGTTCTGGTGAGAAGGCACGGGCTTTTACTGCCGATGTCTGAACTGAGCCGAATTTATGTACGCGCTGTGCATTTCTGTCGTGCCGGCGACCGCGCTGCTTCGGTTCTGTTTACAGACCGCGCGAGCGAAGGCTGACGATTCGCAGCCGGGCGGTTTGCGCACGCTGCGGTTCTTACACCAGGAATAAAGATCAAAAGAAGGGATTTAATAATGCACTTTATTTCGAAAGCTTCTTAACCTCGCTGGGCTCTGCAGGGATCTTCCAAGTCATATTTGGGTTGGCAACAAATGCGTGCTTAAAATCCGTCCAAACAGGGACCCTTTCTCCTTCTGGAGACYGTAATTGTTAGAAGTGACAGTCCGCTCTTCCTCCTTTTCTTTTGCTCTCCAACTCTGCCAATAAATCTTACCTTTAGGGGCAGGTCCCCGGCACGGACGCCGGCAGGGCCGCAGAGCGAGGCTGGGCTGAGCCGGCGGCGGGGCGGCACCGGGCTGGCCCCCGCGGGCTCTGCCTGCCCGCCGCGGGCGCCCGCGCGGCCCAGGCTCCGCCGCGGCCCCTCGGGAGCTAAAGTTGCAGATTAACGGGGGGAAAACCCCACCCCAATAAATCCGCAGCCTGAATAAAGCCAGAAGGTGTGTGCTGTAGCTGTTACTCCCTGTGTGCCAGAATAACTTGCTTTTAAAATATTACTAAAACAAGAACTGTTGTTCAGAGGGATTTGCRATTATTGTCAGTGTCTCTGCCACCTGCGCGTGTGTTTCTGCCTGCGCATAGGCGGGTGTGTATACATATTTGTGTTTTGGCCATATGTACGTCTCGAGGAAGAAGGCATCGCTGTTGATCTTGTTGAAATTTTGCTTTTACCCAGGTGTGGAAATAGAATGATGTTCAGCTAAAACTGAAACTAAATCCTGCAGTCATACAAATTTAATTGTGAGTTTTCTTGAGTGAAATAATTGAACTTAATTTCTGRTTATTATTATTATAGAACAGGAAAAGGATGATTATAGAGGCAACACAAGAAAACAAAGCTACTGGTATGTGTTTAATCCACTTCAGGAAAAGGCTTCTCAGACCCACTGAACTGCTCCGGTTGCCCTTTTAGAAAGACTCGCTTTATTTTTTCTTTTTAATAGAAACGCCATTTAATTTTGATTTATAAAATGCAGCATTAATGGAAAGGAATCATAAATATCCTGCATTAACCGAACGCAGCGCGCGCTGTTACACTGTGCTCTCTCTAATTTGCGTAGAACGACTGGACCGTTTTAAGTACTTACTAACCACCTCCACTAAAACTCCGTCGCACTTCCCAGATGCATAGCATTAGCATCTAAATAAAAGTTTTCCTTTCAGATGGTCACTGATACATGGGGAGGAAAGAGCCCTCTGGTTTTTTTGTTATTTTTTTTCTTTCCGGAGCGGCGGCTGCCAGGATCTAGCGAGCGATGTTCTAAGGGGAAAAAGCCCTGGCTGTAAATGTGCACAATATTCACATTATAGACGTGTCATTTCTGAGCGCTGCCGGAACGAGGCGGTGTCAAATCCGTGTGACAGATTGAGGTGAAAGCGGGGAAGAGCGAGCGGGGCAGCGGCGGCCGCCCCCGCCGCCGCGCAGGTCCCTGCCCCGACA
>NW_028186217.1:1327555-1335507 GCF_003343005.1 Rhea americana
GCGCGGAGCACCCCAACCCCCCCCCCAACACAGCGTTTTAGGGGCTGCTTTCGGTGAGGAATTGCCGCCGCAAGGCAGCGGCGCCGTCCGCGTAACCGCAGACTGGCGTTGCCSGTCCTCGTCGGTCGGGTGGGTGTCTCCAACAAGTGTCTACGACTAGAAGGCTCCGAAGAAGGCAAAGCAGTGGTTTAGGTAAAACTTGCGTGGGTGCTCCCGTTTCTCCGCAGGTGGACCCCGTATTTGCATTCGAGCGCTGCTGGTGTTTCTCAGTAGGTTTTTTCTGGACTGAAAACAAGCAGTTGATGGGAGGAATAAGGGAAAGGGAGCAGGTCGTCCCAGTGGTCAAGGAGCTTAGGAGTTGCATAGCAGTGCGCAGTTTTATTTGTGATTTACCATTTTAATCATACCCCCCAGCTTTCCGTTTCCTGATTTGCCATTCCCCCGTGTCTTTTTCTTCTGTCCCACTCAGTTAGACTACAGATAGCGCGCGCGAGCTGGGCGGCCCGGCGGGAGATGGGGTGGCAGGTGCCTGGGGAGGCATGGGCTCTGCCTCCCGCGGCCGGGGCGCCTCCGGCAGCACRTTCCCATCGCAGGGCCGGGGGCTGCTGCTGCGGCCACGGGAAACTGCTGCTGTGGGCAAAACGCGGCCGAGGGCATCTGGCAGCCTACGCACCCGCGGCAGTGTTGAACACATTGGTGCATGCTGAGTAATTATTCTGGAGAAAAAAATTATCTTGGTTAAAGCATGCTCCTTGCAAGTTGTGGACAGCTTTGGGAAAAGCCAGCAGCCGTGTTTGCATCCTGCCTTTCGCCCGCTGCAGAAGTGGGGCTGACCCCCCCGGACCTGGGGGCAGAGGACGAGGGTGCTGCCGGCCGGYGCCGCAGTCCCACAGCTGTGGCAGATCATGGCGCTTTCCTTTGGGAAGCGGTTTCTGAGTCGGGCTGGTGCCGCAGCGGCAGCGCTGGCCTGTGCTACTGCGGTCCATTTGTGGGAGACCCCTGCAATTAGGCATAGGGCTGTCCCGGGGAGCCGCATGCCTGCGACAGGCCACGGGGCCAAGCTGCCAGAGCACAGGCACGGTCTAAACTCCAAGCTCGCTCGCTCTCCTTTTTTTTTTTTTAAAGTTATGAGTCTCGCAAATTTGAACAAATAGCATAGGTTCTTTTTGTCTAAATTTGTAGAGTCTGAAGCAATCATTCTGGCAAAGCTGAGATAAAAAAAGCGTGGTGTTTCGGCCACCGAAGGCCGGAGCCGCCCGACGCAGGTCGACTGCGCTGTCCCAGGAGGAGCCAGGGCTGGCGTGGGCCGCGGACCTTGCAGATGTGCCCGATGCCCTACTAGAAAAACATCCTGACTAGTCCCGTAAATAACAGCAGCTGCCGCGTGCTGTGCGGGCTCCTGCTGCTCGGCCCTCTCCGGGCGCCGGGAGAGAGCTCTCCGAGGGAGTATTGTGCGGATCATCCCTACAGAAGTGGTGCGGATGCACCAAAACATTCCCCGACGCCTTCGTTTCTGTAAAGCACCACCAGCAGAGCGGGCGCTAATGCCGTGTAAGGGAATATTCCTAGAAGGAATAAATCCGCAAGCGCGGCTGAGGTCAGGGCAAGAACACAGCATCGGCCTCATTTTCACGGGGGCCAGGACGGCGTCTCCAGGAGGAGCAGCAAATGGCTGAGCGTTTATATTGCTATTATTTATTATTTTATTAAGAAGTCTGGGGATACTGCTTTCTCAGAGGTGGACGGATAAAATGATGCTTAGAAGTGCCCTTAGATTAATTAATGTAGCTATAACAACTTTATTACAGAGGCAGCAAGCGAAAGGCTGATATGTACCGTTGCTTATCACGGCACACTTAAGCTACAGCTGTAATTGTTTATGTGAACATCAATCTTTACTAGGGATTTGGACTTGGTTCAATTTTGCAGCTGTTTCTCAAAGCAGAACCTTACTTCCCTGGGCTTTTTTATTCCTGCTGTTAACCAACATAGCAAAGGCTGACAAAGGCTAACAGATCTTGAGTCTTACCAGATTCAGTTCAGCAGCCTTTCGATCAAAACTGTAGCGCCAGACAAGTGTAAATCTATCACATAATAAAACCCAGGCGTTCGCCGTTGACTCCTTCACGCTGTTTACCATACGGAAAGCAGCTGATGTCCTTCAAGATGACGGACAGCGGAGTGAATGCAGAATGCGGTTTCCTAGAAAGCACTTAAGCATTTGCATGAAAAATAATTTTGAGTCATTTTCAAGTTTGAATAGAAGAATTCAAATAGGTTAACTAAGCAAAGCCATGCTAAGCACAGAACTAGGATTGCAGGCGCCAGGCCAATAAAAATGAGTGCTGTATSCTGTGGTTGTACCCTCGCCGACGCGTGAGCGCGTCCTGCTACACCTGATCAGAAAAGCGTGGCTGCGATAAGCTGGGCACCTGCTAGCACCTTGGCAGCAGATTCGAAACGGGTGGAGAGAGCAACATGTAACAGACTTTATTTGAAAATATTTTATTAATAGGGTAATATTTATAATTAATGGCTGGCACGTGTAGTTCTTCTTTGTCAGCTCTCCCCCGGCCGCAGGCACGTGTCGTTATTCATTTGCTGATGCCTGCGCGTTTACCGGCGCCGGCGGGGCCGCCTCCGCGGGGCGCCCCGCTCCGCTCCGCGGGCCCGGCCCGGCCCGGCCCGGCCCGGGCGCCCGTCGGCTCCCAGCACCGCCGCCCGGCCCGGGGGGCCCTGCCCGACCTCCGTGCCCTCCGGCGGCCGCCGCCTCGGGGGCGGCCGCTGCTTTGGCCGAGCGGCGCCCGCACGTCGGGGGGCAAATGCCGTTTAACTTTTGGGGAGCACGCCGTGCATGTGCCCTACAACGGTATTTCGTCGCTGCTCCCATTTACTCTCGTGGAACCAGTCGTGGACGGCGGCGCGGGCCGGGCCGTTCCTGGGGCTGTGGCTCCATCTAGCACCCGCCGGGAGAAAGGCTGCGGCTCCCCGGGACCGCGCCGACCTCCGTGTGCCCGCACGTCGTGGGGAGCAGGCGGCCCAGCCGCGCCCCAGGGCCCCCTGCCCCTGCCCCTGCCCTGCCCCGAAAGCGTCCTCGGTGCTGCGCTGGATTTTGCTACCTCTTCTCCACCACAACCTACTTGCAGCTGCTTTACACATCTCTGGAGTCTCAGTTTTCACTCTTYGGTTGTCACTGACTTCTGGTTGACTACAAGTTAGTGTAATTAGTTCTTCTTTTGTTTTGTTTGGTTTTTTCCCAAGTTTTTGAAAGTTTTGTGAAATACTAAACCATGAGAATTCTGTGCTGCATCACAAACTCCAGTAGAAACAGCGACTAGTTGCTGGACTTTTTTCCCCTGTGTTAGAGAATTTAGAAAGAGTTCCTTCAAGAGACGGGTTTGGAAGCCCTTCCCTTTTATGGCTGAAACACACAGGCACTGAAATACCGGCAGACCTTGCACAWTCTCATCCCCAACTATTTGCAGCTATTAGTTTATTTAGTAGATCACTCTAACTTTTAAATTGAAGAGTGTTTTATGCAAAGCTGTATAGGGTGCTGCTACTATAAAGAAGGAAAAGGGCTGTTTAAAAAACTCCAGCTGACAGAGAAAACCATTTTCTGTTCCCAGCTTAGCTCCAAGTCCTGCTCTGAAGCTCTGTTCCTCATTACAATAAACATAAACAATCTGCACTGAGAGACTCGCTGCAACTTTCTATACATTAAATAATGTAATTCAGTGTAAATATCAGTTCATTATCTGTTGCTTGGTAATATCTTTATCTCTGGCAACTGATGGGAGCTGATTATGATGAGTTGCAGCTCACTCTTATTAATTGCAGTTGATTAACATATCTTAATATTACGGATACCCTTTCTCCGCTACTAGATTTTGCTGTTTTTCAGCTGCCTTGAAATCCCTGGTAAATGAGGAAATATCTCCCTCTAGTGCTTATGTYTGTATTTCTTGGCAGAATCAAATATAGTCTTTGATAACACAAGAGACTTTTTATTATTGAATTTGATCTGGAAATTGCTGAGATTGTTTTTGATGCTATCTTTTCATACTTGAATCTTACGGCCCTTCCTGCAAGGGCTAACACTACTTTGAAGTAAAATACCATGTACTTAAAGGCCAAGGGCAACGAAGGGAATAGAGATGCATAAAGGAAGACTTATCTAAGATTAACGTTGCATGACATGGTATGAGAAATGTAGGATGCTGAAGTAGATCTAGAAGAAGAAAATTGGTGTTCTGCTTCAGGTCATCTGAGTTACAATTTAAACTTTTCCTAAACTTGTTACTTTTCTAAGTAACTTAATGAACCTGCAGGTTCACATTCTGGCAGTGAGGAAAGGTAAGGATTTTCCCAGATCATATCCAGGCTCAGCAAGGAAATGATAAGATGGGAAACTAGATTCTGCCTTGCAGATTGATGGTGTGGCCACCCTTGAAACCTCTGAAGGGCCAGTAGGTTTGCCATTTTCCTCTTTTCTTGCACACACAAAGAAGAACATGAGGATGTGTCAGCCAGTACTTGGGAAGACCTCTGAAAAGAGAAGGCTCTAGTGGTGGCTGGAATGACCCTGAAGCACCCAGGGCTCCTGGCAAAAGGCAATTTTCCATGGGCACTCCAGCACCACTGCTAGGGGAGTGGGGTTAGATTCGATGAAGGAGGCAGTCTTCTCCCTTGGTGACCTCTGGATGGACCTTCCTTGGTCCCACAGCCAAAGTAGGGGAGCTCACCTGCAACCATGAAGCTATGACTTCATCCAACTTTTGCTGGGTTAAGGCACATATTCTATATTTTAAAGCCCTGGAGATCCAATGCCTTGTCCTGCCCTTGAGGTTGGCCCTTCACAGTGCCTCCTGCCACCCTCAGCTGTCTCCACCACGGTGGGAGTGGGTTCACAGCTGACCGCTGTGCTCCTCTGCAGTGTTGGGCCCTGTTTTCTTAGAAAACTGCACAAGGGGCTGGTGCGTGGCAGTTCTAGTCCCAGCAGAAAACAAGCTCTGATGCCCAGCATCAGCCCGACCGAGGTGTTGTGCGCCCACGTCCCATTTTACATCTCTTCTGTGAGCAGGTGAAAAACGCAAACTAGCCCAGCCCCTACAGACCTCACCAGCTGCTTCTGGCTTACAAAAGCACTGGGAGTTAAAACAGTGTCAAATTACATGTGCAGCTTAAATTTGGAATTACTTGCCAAGTTTTYGTACGCTCATAAGGAAATGTTCTAATCTATCTGGGAGTTAGATAGAAATAAATGGGGAGAGGATAACTGTGGGAGGAATCACAGAGTAACTGTTTCCTGCCATTAATTTCCAAAGTTATTTCTTATACAGTATGGAAATGCTTGGTATGTTAGCACTCTAAGTTAAGTGTCTCAAATGTGCATTTAATTTGGATTTAATAACAGTATTTTTCCTTATGAAAACTCAGTCAATTATTGAAAGCATTTCTTGAGGTTTAGCAATTATTTAAGAGGTGAATTTACTGTAAAGTAATTAACTCAAATGGCATGTTCATGGAAATAGTATATTTTAAACAAATTTAAATATTTGTTAGCAGATGGAAATATTTTATACTACTGTAATTTGATAATCTCATTCATTGTCTCTAAAACTTTTTAGTAGCACTTAGCCACTTTATGGAAAATTTTCAAGGGCCTTGGAGATTAAAAAGAATAAAGTATTTTTAAATGTGATGTAAGTAATACAGAATTAGAAATAATAACTAATCAATGATTAGAAATGGTAGTAGGCGAGCCAGTGTACGTGTCGTAGGCAGTGTGGGTACTTGCTTCAGCAGCCCACACGACACGCGTTGCTGTTGCAAGGGGGGTGGGTGGCTCAGGCCGGGAACGGGCCGGCTCCGGTCGGGACGCGCGGTTACGGGGCGGCGCGGGCTGAGGCTGGGAGCGGGGCGCCCCGAGGCACGTCCTCCGCGCCGCGAGCCGAGCGGGGCTCGCCCGCCGCCGCCGCCGCCGCCCCCGGCGGGCCCGTCTCCGCGGAGCTCAGGCACAAGCCGAGGAGGGGGAGACGCAGGAGCAAGCYTTAAAAGTTGGGTTTGCAATGCATCGTTCGCTTGAAAGTTGGCCTGCGGTAGCGCTGGCTGCTTGCACGTTTGCAGTTGAAGCCCGGGCAGATGCTCTGCGGAGTCTGTAAGGAAAAAGGYCCAAGCTGTGGCACAGCGAGCCCGTTCCTCCCCTGCTGTAACTTGGCAAGTGCTCCCCAAATAACTTTCGGACAAACTGAGAGATAGAAAGGTGTGACCTGCTCCACTGAGAGCTAGCTGCCTCTGGTTTCTTTCTTGGCTGTTCATACTAAAAGATTAATTATTGAAGTGCAAAAACACCGAGAAAAGGCAGGGATGATTATTCTATAGCTGATTTCACCCTGATGCTCTTTTTAACCAAATAGTCGTTTCCTCTTCCGCCTTGTTTCGCTGCCTGCCCGCTGCAGCCGGCGAGGCCTCGGCCTCCCCGGGAGGTTGGTGCGTTCTCCGGGTATCTCCGTATCGCACCAACTCGTTGGAGCCCCGTCCCCAGGCACCTCCACCTGCCTTGCGTCCCTCGCGTGCCCCTGCGCCCGGGGGCTAAGCTAAGCCCCCTGGGCACAGCGGGTACCTCRCGCCGGTGCGAGCAGCCGGCCAGCCGCCGGAGACGGAGCGAGCGCCGGGGCGAGGTGCCGCTGCGGGGGGCAGCGAGGCCGATTCCAAGTTTGCTAGGGCAAAACTGATCTGGAGCAGCAGCCCAAGCGGGCACAGGTCCGGCCCTGTCGTTAGCCTCTACCGTAATGTAAATTCGACATCAGACAGATTGTTCACGCTGCTCTGTTTACCCTTTCTGGGGGACTCCTGAATAAGTCAATCGTGGTTCGACTCTTGGTACCCAGTGCTGCTGCTCCAAGCTGACATGGGCAATACCTTTATTCCCTGCTACTGTGTCTTGTCGCGACTGTTTCGGTAAAATTCACCTTTAAGTTTGTGAACAGATCACATTTTTCTTGAATGCATTTGCAGCCAGTCCTCAGATGCTATAAGTGAACACTTTCTCCTCTCTTCAGCTTGCAGTTCACCAGAAGTATTTAATGAGCAGGATACGGTGCATTTTGATGGATGCGAAACCGCGTGCGTCGTGCTGCAGAATTAGCATATGGCTCGGCAGCATGTTTCTGATGCCTGCATTTCTCTTTCTCTGCACCTGTTTTCAAGAAAGAAACATGTTTTGAGGCTGGCAGGAAGCTCATTAATTTGTTCCGATGTACAGTGACTAATCGCGGCCGAGGCGCGAGCTGGGCCYGGGCGAGCTCCTGCCCCGGCTGCAGGCGCAGCGCACGGTGCTGCATTATTCACCCAGCGCCAGGTAATTGGACTTGTAATACCAAACAACTTGATTCCAAAAGACATTTTCCTTTTGCCATTTACTTGACTGATATTTCATGTGAATATGAGCTTCCTCTGTACATTCGAAATGCCACGTTTCCATGGCAACAGCTCTGGATTTGGCCTGGCAAGTGTTTGCTGACAGTCCTGGTGCCACCTGAAGTGGATTTTTCCACTCTTGTTTGCAATAAGGACCTTAAGACAATTTTTTTCCCCTGCATTTTATGAGTCTCACAGTGGAGGCATGGAAAAGATGGTCAGCTGAAGCAGCCCTCGAGCTGCCTTTGAGGGGTGCTAGATGGCCACGGGTCCACGTTGCTGCTCTGCTGCTTTGCACAGAAGTGTTTGAACAGAGATGGCCTTGCAGACATGCAATGCTCTGTGGCTTTGCACAGGCGTGTTTGCACAGAGGTGGCCTTGCAGACATGCAATGCTCTGTGGCTTTGCACAGAGGTGGCCTTGCAGGTGCACGATGCTCTGCTGCTTTGCACAGACACGTTGGCACAGAGGTGGCCTTGTAGGTGTGCGATGCTTTCCTGCTTTGCACAGGCGTGTTTGCACAGATGTGG
>NW_028186217.1:1335715-1336233 GCF_003343005.1 Rhea americana
CAGACATTTGCACAGAGGTGGCCTTTCAGGTGTGTGATGCTTTCCTGCTTTGCACAGGCGTGTTTGCACAGAGGTGGCCTTACAGGTGTGCAATGCTCTGCTGCTTTGCACAGAAGTGTTTGCACAGAGGTGGTGTGGCAGGCGTGCGATGCGTCCAGACCACTTGCCCTGAGTTCTGAAGGCTGCTGTCCACCCCTGGCTGCCAGGGATGCAGAATTGCTCCAGGGTATCGCAACCCTGCGAGCTCCGAGGGGTCTGTGGTGGAAATATCTCGCTGCCACCCACTGCGGGGAGCTCTAATCCAAACGATAGAGCCTGAAGCTGTAAAGGGATTTCTGTCAGTGGAAAACTTACGTAGTTGAATTCAGGTTTTAGTCTTTAGACTGAAGTCTGCATCCTAGCTCTGCGTGTATTGACGGAACTCATTTTTCAGGAATTACTGTGGGCTCTTCCCTCTCTCTCAGTGTCCCGTTCGTCCCTCGCTGTGTTTCCGCGCTGCGCGGAGGGCAGGCGCCGGG
>NW_028186217.1:1336351-1374738 GCF_003343005.1 Rhea americana
GCGGCAGCGCCCGCCGGCCGCGCTCGCGGTGGCTCGGTGCCTGCCGCCAAAACACTCACCCGGGCCAGGAATAACCAGGGCAGACCCGATACTGGGCTTTTCTCTCCCAAAGCCTTGGAGTCTCTTCGGACGTGCCACCTGCTTGCAGGGCAGAGCACGTTCTTCACCGCRGCTATTTTCAACCGAAGCACCGGGGCGAAGCACCGGGCGTCCTTGGCGCTATTTTTGTCCTTATCATCTGCGCACAAGTAGTTCTGCGCCCTGTGCCGGGGCCGTCGCCGGTGGCAGCCGATGCGTCCCAGGCATCTGCAGCCACCCGCGGCGCCTGGCCCCGTCCCGCCGCCGCCGCGGTGACAGGCTCCAGGTGACCCTGCCGAGCGGGGAGGTTGGACTAGGTGGTCTGCAGAGGTCCCCGCCACCCTCACCCGTCCTGTGCTTCACCTGGCGAGCGGGGCTCGTCGTTTTTAATTGCTCCTCCCGGGCGTCCTCCTTGGGAGCGCACTGCGGTCCCTGAAGCTCTCCTCGGCGGCCTCCGTCTGCTGCTGCTCYGTTCGTACGCTCCTACCTAACGCCCGCCGCGCCTGAGCCTCGGAGCGGCCGCTCGAGGCGCGCCCGGCTTTCTGCCACGGACAGGAAGGGCAGCAGCACTTCGCCTCTGTTTGCGCTGCCGCGGTGCGCGGCAGATGGCAACGCTTTTGTGTCTTCACACTTCCAGCGATGTTTAATTACAGGGCCGTAAATAGCTGCTCGTGCGACTTGCGGTCGGATGCTCTTTCGTCGGGGCGGGGAGAACGAGGAGTAGCAAGAACATCCCGGGAACGCCCTCCCGTTCTTCCCGAGGGGCTGGCGCCGGCTCGGCGGCACCCAGAACGCTGCCCTGCACTGTGCTGAGCAAATACCGCCCCCAAAAACGCGGAAAATACTCCAACACATGCGTCTCGGTTTCCCACAGGTACCGGCTGGCTTTAGTGTTTAAACAGATCCCCGCGTTTATTTAAACGTAGTGTAACATTTATTTTATCAGAGATAATTATAGCTCAGTCCGTCAGGATTTAATTCCAGATGAAGATTTGTACGCCAGCCAGAATATTTGTAATACGGAAAAACGCGGGTTTGGACGACGCTGGGCCCGGTGGCAAGGCCTGAGCAGGCTGGGTGTCAGTCAGGTGCTTGTGAAACGTCACTGAAAACGGCGATCTCCTGACGATCCGATTTATCCCCGTGAGGGATCGTGTACATGCCCTGTTTCCCGGCCGTGTTAAGGCTGGTTCGAATGAGAAGCACACCAGCAGCCTTGCTTTCCGACTGGCAGCTGCAGCCCCTCGTAGTATTATTTTGATGGAAAAGTAAAACGATCACTGGCATCTTGATGTATGCTCACTACCACGTGGAAAGCGTATTTTTTCCGGAGCAAAAGCYTGGAGGAGGAGAGGGTACGAAGGTGGGCGCAGGTTCCCGGGCGCCCGAGCGGCAGCGGGCGGCAGCGCCGAGCACGCGTCGCGCTCCGCTTTCCCGGCTGTGCGCCGGGCGCGAGCGCGTGGGCTGCTCCGGCTTTATTACGGCTGTCCTTCCTTTTGCATCACGGAGAGAGCTGCGCTTCGGGTTTGCGGCCACTGACTCTGACCTCACCGYGTCTTTTTGTGCTTAAGCGATTGCGTCATTCATTTTCAGGAGGGAAAGCAGGATTTGCCTGCTCCAGAGCAGCCGTCAGCCGCGGGCCGCGCACCTCGCGCATCCCAAGGGTGCCTCGGGGCAGTCAGATGCAGGGAGAAGTCGGGACGGCAGCGCCGCCGGCTGCAGAGGCGCCGGCAGCTCTCCGTCAGCGTCTCACGCGGCTCGGGCCCCGTCCCCGGCGCGGGGCGCGGCGCGGCGGCCAGCGAGGACGCTCGCGCTAGCGTTTCTCGGCAAACCTCCGAGCGCGCGGCCGTACCCCGAACGCCAGCGGCGCCTGGGAGAGGGGGAGAGCCGAGGCCGTGCCCGCGGGCGCTGCGAGCGTGGGCCGCCGCGGTTAGGCGGGGAGTGAGCGCTCTTCGACTGGGCGGTTCTCCATTCATGGGCTTTTCTTGGAGAAATTCCGCTAACTGCCCTGTTAGATCAACTTGCAGTATTAATTGGTAATGCTTTCATATTTTGACACCTCATGAAAATCCTAACGTGATCGTAAGATCCTACTTACTAAAAATATGATTTGCAGAGTGTGTTACTGAAAAAAAGTGTTTCTTCAGCAGTGAACGTGTTTTACGTGCTTTGTAGGCCCCTGCCGCTGGCCTGTGCCTGTGGCGGCCGGGTCCCGCGGTTGGCTTTCACGCTGCTGTGGCCGAGCTCAGGCTGAAGAGGCCACCTTAGGTTTTAAGACAAATACATACATTTGTGTTAGGCTTGCATTAGAAGGATTAAATTACTCAAGGGATTTGAGCCAGGTTTTTGCTAAATCCCTAGTGTTATTGTTCAAAACCATTTTCGTTTCACTAAGGCATGTCTCAAGTTTCAGAACAACTGGGCTTTGAGATTTTTTCCCCCCTTTTCTGCAAAAATTTAATTTGGCGACCACTGTAAGCACTGATTCAACTAACATAATGCATTAAAAAATGAYGACCAAAAATATAAATATCCCTTACATATAAAAAAGTTATTTTATATAGAAATCCTTTGTATTTACATATATATCTCATATATGTATCTGTATATATATGTATTTATCCCTTAGGTACATAAAAACTATACATGTATGTATGTATTCCATCTGAACATAAGAAAATGTCCTTGGGAGGAAGTAATGTTTTCCAAGCTAAATAAGAAGGCAAATGCGAAGTCCCAGGCTCCCGCTCGGCAGTTTGGAAATCTCCCTGCCCATCCCTGCACTAGTGAAGGCGTCACGCTCCTGGCGGGCGAGCTCCGGTCGCGAGAGCGCGGGAGAACATCGTCCTTCCCGGGGACTGGGAAGAGGAAAAACTGCATCCGTGCAGTTTGCATCCGTGCTCCTGCCCTTTGAAATGTGGTGGGGAAGCACGCGTGCTGGGGAGGCGTCCCCGCGGAGCAGCCGCTGCTGAGCAGGGGGCCGAGGACCTCCAGCTCCTGGAGGCGCTGSGCTGGCAATTAAAATCTGCTGGAGCCATGCAGAATTTTTCTTCGTTTTCTCTTAGTGGAAAAAAGTGCCCAGCTCCAGGTGGTTTCCCCCCAGAATCGTGAGGAGTCCCTGGGGATCGCTGCGGTGTCCGCCGAGGCCGGACAAGGCCCGCTCCCAACCCAGGAGCTCCGGTGTGGTTCGCTGCGTGTTTCCAAAGCCTTAGYGTCCTTAGCAAATTTGTACTGGTTCCCGACGGAAATCCGGAAAGGTAAAAACGCTCTCAGTTCCTAAAGAATGCAAAATAGTAAACCCAAACATTTCATCATGTATTTCTATAAGACTGGAGCAGAAATCTTAGAAGAGACATTATGGCAATTCAGTGTCTTTAAGTCTTGTTCCACCAAGAAGAGTGAAGAAGAGCTTAAAGAAGAAGAAGAAAAAAAACAGTGAAGGGCAATAACCCAGTACTTCTCAGCTTTTAAAATGAGGCTAACTTTTGCCTACCTAGGATATTGGATCCAGCCCTAGGGACCTAGGGACAGCTATGCAAAAATCTCCTTTTAAATTACTCGCCGCAGTGGCGGCAGGAGGCCTCCTCTTCCCGAGGCTGGGGAAGACCTGGTGTGAAGAGTCTGTGAGTGCTGATGCTCTTGTTTCCTCCTCCCTTTGCTTTCCATAGACAGCGTTAGCATGTCTCTCCTTCTCCTTGCCAACSGAACAGGTTGCATTGAAATTATCTCCTAGATATTTGATTTCAAGATACATAAGCCTGGACAGGTTCAAGGGTAACAGAGGCGTGAAGTATGGCATGTCAAGAGTTTAATTAAACAGGGAATGATGCAGAGTCCCTCTGATCATTGAGAGGGTAACTCAAGAGGGTAGGCTCTTAAAACAGGTAATTACAAAACATTCCCTTCCTATATTGCAAAAGAAAAAAATGAGTCTATTCATCTATCATCTGCTTAGCACCAAGGTTTGTAATAAATATGAGCAACTCGTTATCAGGTTGAAATATGATTGCTATCTTCTCAATTCTTTAATCGTAAAAAATGGAACTTTCAGAAAATCAATCTTGTTACGTATTTCAATGCAGAAATATTTTTAAAATGTTAATTACCTCGCAGCAGTGTAAAAATATCTGTACAGTAAAACTGCAAATAATAAAGAATAACATCTGCTACCCAGGAAGACAGCAGGACGCCGATTACCCCGCCTCGCTTGTACTGGCTCAGATCAAAGGAGTCAAACGTGCCGGGATTAGAGGGGCTCAAACACATTACGCAGCTCGTTGTTTTAGGTAGAGACCTCGACTGCACGCTGAGCGGTGATGCGGCTGCTGAAGAACGAAGCGCAACGCCCAAGAACGCTGTTCATCTGGCCGTGGAGCCAGCGGGCCCAAGCGCTTCCCAGCCCTCGGCCAAGGAGCGCCGGGCCAGCGGGGAGGTGCCGGGCTCGCTGCCGGGGCTCGCGCCGCCGCGCCGCTGCGATGTGCCGCCTCGGCCAGCTCCACCTTTTTGGAGAGTTTTAGGTTTTGCGYTTGTTTCGCAGAAGGACAGCGGGCGCATCTTTGTCCGGGGAGTTGCACCAGCTTGCAGGAGCTGCCCGGCGCGACGAAGCCGCGTTCATCTGCTACCCGACCGGCAGGCCGGGAGGGGAACTGCAAACTCTGTCAACTTAATTCAATTACTTTGCTATGCAGTTTTCACCCACAGCATCTCAAAATGTGCTGGAGTGTGGGGAGAAACTGATGAGAAATTTGTTTTTTAATGACTGAAGTCTTCGAAATGAAGATTACAATGCTTTCCAGGCACAGCCAGCGCCTCATTGCTTTAAGTTAAGGCATACTGAATATAAATTKAAGCAAAAGTGTATAAATGTTTTGCATAGACCAAAATGAGGAACTGTGCATGTGGCTATTTGGTAAAACAATTATACTTGAAAAATCCGGCCCACCACAATGAAGGAAGGTGGATATATAGGATATATGGAAGTCGTGAAATATTGTATACATCGTATCACGTGCTGCCCCGTAGTGCTTTATTGCAAACAGTGACATGACAACAGTCAGGTGTGCAGCTGTCAGGACGGCAGCTTTTTGTTCTTATTTTTATGTTGTATAGCAGRGAACAAATGTGGGGGGAAAATGTAGAAAAGATGAGCAGCTGTTAATCAAAATCAGATTTTTGTTTCCACCTTAGGGTGTAATGCTGTTATGACTTTTGAATATAAATAATACAAAGCAAGCGAACACTTGGAAGGAAACGGCCTCTGAATTTGATTATGTATACATGAGGCTGCAGTGGCATTCRCTCTATAGATCATAATACTAAGGTAGATGTGGGTAGAAAGCTAAAACTCCACATGGAACGCCAAAATCTGCCTATAAAGGCTCCTAAAATATTGATGTCCTTATCTGGCTTTGGATAGTTCATCAGTAAAGGCAGTACTGTGGCTATTCATTTTGTTTTATATTTATCCATATTATCYGTTGGCAGTTCCTTGAGGCAGCAAAAATTTCCAGATATAAATCTTTTCTGTTAGCTTGTTGAGGAATACGGTGTGCTTTGGATCTGTTAGAAAAACACACAAATAACAAACAGCTCTGTTGTTCTTCTGATTAGGTTTGTCGTTCTAAACAACCACAGAGATATTGTTAGTGATATTAGAAAAATACAGCATGCATGGGCATGTATATTAAAACTCAAAGATAAATGTAACACAGTTTATGAATATTGTTACCATAAAGATGTTAGCAAGCGAGCCCAGAAAGCTTTTGTCGTGATCATGATGTCTGAGTTCGGTAGCAGGAGGGAAGACGTCAGAGGATTTTGCGCAGGAGAGCAGCTGCAGGTCTCCAGTGTCTAAACACGCCGCTTGCATCGCTCTGGTTGATTCGCACGTACGTTTGCAGCCTGCGGGCCCCCGCCCGGATGCCGGCCTGCCTCTTCGCTACCATCGTTGCTAGCCGTTCCAAGAAGTTGATTTTTTCCTGTTACCCTGACCGGTTTCTGTTTCTGGAGAGCTTCCTCTCGGAAGGGCCGGGGAAGGCAGCCGCGCCGGCGGCGCGAACCCGGGGCTGCGCCAGCCTCCGGCGGCGTTTTCCCGGCCAGCTCTGAGTCCGGGCCCGGAGCCGTGCTTGTGCTCTTTCCCCCTCGGTTTGGCCTGGAGGAGACCTCGCGTGATGCTGAATTTGGCGTCAGCAAGCTGCACCAGCAGCAAAGACGTCGCGCGGAGTCGGTGGCGGTGGGACGGCGTCCGCGGGAGGACCTGGGCTGCAGTGCTGCCTCCGCTCAGAAAACTGCGGAGCCTTCGGGGGCTGTTTGGGGTTTCTTTTAGCTGGCAGCTCGAAGTAACGAACGAAACGCGGTTATATTTAGAGCTATGAATAATTCTGTGGCGTGAATGAAAGAACGAGTCACGTGAGACCCGCACAAAAAGTCACGCGATGTCTGCAAGTACGTTTCTCCGCCTGGGTGTTGGGTTTCCTTTGGGAAACAGGGCAATTATTCATTTSTGCACGAGTCATCCACATGCAAAAAAACTATAAAAAGATAGAAACCTCTTATTCTCATACATAGATAATAAGCAAAGTTAGAAATACCTAATGATATTTACATGTTTCRTACATTTGGGGCTTAAGACTTCTTCGATCTCGCCTTTTTCCTTCCCAGTTCTCTCTCGCTCTATTTTACTTGGAGTATAGGGATTGGACCTGGGCAGTATGAATTTACTTAACTAGATGTCAGCTAAAAAATCTTKCCCCTTATTGCTGTGGGGGTTGTGTATTGTTTAGCTTTTGTATCAAAACTAAAGAATTGAAAACAGAATGATGACTTAATGCTTTATTCATTCAAAAATATTTTATATAATTAAATTAAGTTATGGCCTGATAAGAGAAAGATGTCAGGRAAGATTACAAAAAATACCCCTTGTCTATCTAAATTCAGAGCTGTCAGTAAATCATAAATTAGCTTCTCATGATGGAAGAWACATTTCAGGATTTCTTCTACTTGTAAAAGCGTTGGAATGACGTAATACATCAGGCTACAGACTCCCAGTCTGATTTGCAGTGAGTATTTCATGCAGTGATAATCTGTCCTAGAAAATCCCGAATAGAGGTCCTCTTTCCACCATGGACCTGGCCACTCATGAGTCACTGTACAGGGAAACCAGTGCTCCTCTGGTCCTTCTGGTGGTGGCCTTCACACTATGGAAGATGTGGTTTGATTTTGTTTGGTATTCATTTAATACGTATAAAGAGCATCTCTCCACGTCACGTTCTGGAGAAAACTGTCTCTAGTCTAGACCTGGTTCTTGTTCTTCTTGCTGCAGGGTTCTCCTGGTGCAGTGTGGACGGGACGGTGCCTCTCAGCACGCTCCGTGGAGCGGGGCTCATCCCAGATGTGGCCGGAGGGTCGGATGCAGATCYGTAATGCCCATCCGTGAGCGCTCAGCAAACCGATGCTTGGGAACGCCTCCCTCTGTCTCCTCTGTCCAAACAGCTCGCTCAACTCTCCATCCGTTTGCATAACTCAGGCCGTGTTCCCCGTGTACGTTAAAAACGGTTAAAACAACCTATCACCACTATTTCAGAGAGAGGAAAACAGTGCAAGGGCCGGGTATCACRTCTGCCCTGCTCCCAGGCGAGCTGTCCCGTGCACCCCAGAGCAGCCCAGCACCCTGATGAGCAGGAGGCTCATCACCTCCGCTTCTCCCACCTGGAGATTGCTCAGGCCCAGCTCGTTAGCAGGCACAGCTCATTAGCAAGCCCAGCTCCTTATAAGCCCAGCTCTTGCCTAGCTCTAGTTCTTGCTTAGGCCTGCTGGTGGGGCTGGCTGGAAGGGGGCAGCCTTGGGTGCTTCCAAGTTTGTTTTTGGGTGCCATGGGCTGTTGCTGGAGCCAGGTGAGTGTGCAGTGGCTGGTGATAGAGCAGTCCCATGGACGGTGCTCCCTGGGGGTGGCAGCCCTTGGGTGGCCTGCAGCTGGACCAGCTCTGCTGGCCTTGGGGCTTGCACTTGAGAAGAGAATGAACTCAGCAAAGGCTTGAGAAGGTGGAAAGTGTTGCTAAAGCAGCATTTCCCTGAGGTGTTTATAAGTGTGATGGTGGTAATGCCTGGCCTGAGGAGTGCATCCTGCAATGTGTTGGGCATGGCYAATGCCACGAGCTGGGCGCTGAGGGTACACATAGTGTTGTCTCCAAGTGTTGGTGCTCCCTGGTGGAACAGTGCTGTGTGCATGCAGTATCCCTCAGCATCAGAAGCTCTGCCTTAGGGGATTTCCTAGTTTATCTGCTGTTCAAACATGAAATCCTTCTAAGGGCTCTCAATTACTGGAAAAAATGGTGTGCCTTGCTGGTATTTTGATGTGCCCTGGAAGCTGACCCCACGTGAGGAGGTGGTATATGGCTGAGTGATGCTGATAGTGTAGTGCTGCTTGCCAAAGACCTACTCTGAGTTCGTGTGCCTGCTTCACTGCCCCATCAGATACAGGATTTTTGTAGTAATTCATAATCCCTTGAGCATAACTAGGGCTAACATGACTAATGGTACACCATGACTACTGAGGGGTTGGTGTGTAGGATGGGGAATAGGGTTGGGAATATGCCAACAAAACAGGTTTGTGCAATAGGAATTGCTGTTTCCTTAGGATGTGGGTGTAGGTGCCTGCWGAAAGGAAAGCATGCTGAGCTATGGTGACATTTCTTGGCTTCAGTGTGTACTGAACATGTACTCTGATCCTACCATGGGCTCAGACCCTGTGCTGGCAGTGCCTTCCTGGACAAGAAAGTAACTGGGAGTTTCCTAACCTGTCCCTTAAATGAGAGGCACAGCTAGAAGTGGTCTCCATGCCTGGCCCTGGCTGTGTCAGTCCCTAGTATGTCCACTTTCCATAGTCCAATGTTCATAGAAATTCAAAAAATTATGGCAGTGGAAGGAGCAGCTGCAAGCATAAGAATACCCATGAATGCTTCAGCTTTGTGAAGCTTATTAAAAAAGGTGTTAATGCAAGTATTAAGTATTTGAGTATGAAATACCTGTAAATGACAAGTTACACCAATTCTGGAGGAACTTTAGAATCGTATGTTCTTAGTGCTTTTTTCCAAGCCATGTTTAACACTTGCTTCCCTTCCACCATTTCCCCAGTGGGTGCCCTTCTCCCAGTGCATGTTCTAGRGCTGCACCTCCACTAGCTTCATCTATTGCTTGTAAGCTGTTTCTCCATGGCGGCTAGCCTGATTTCTGGCTCTGTGTGRAAAAAAATAAAAATTTAAAAAATTAAAAAAAAATGTCATGTGGAAGGCAAATATTCATCTTAATGTTGCWGTCAAAGAAATGGCTTTCTTCACAAACTTGCTGGAAATATAGGCAATTGATATTAACTCCATGGAGAGGAGGGAAAAAGGAAAAAAACCCACCTGAGAAACCAAGGTTGTGCCTGTGCTTTTGTTAATAGCAAGTTGGATTATTTCTCTCTATGAAGGATGGAATTACCTCATATTTCCCATTGTATCACATATTCTGCTTTTTGTTCTTGAAGGAAGCTTTTTCTAGAAGTATAAATTCATTTTATGCTCTTCTCTAGTCTTTATTGTGATAAGGGTGAGGTAAGCATGAAAATACAATAGTCATTGAGAGTGTTACAATTTATTCTTACAGTAAAACTTCTCACTGGTGATGCAAAAAGATTCAAAAAAAAAAAAAATCTATTGTTGTACCAATCTTGCTTTTTGTAGTAATGATGTTTTGAGGTTGAACCTCCTGGCTATAATAAAGTAAAAGCATATGTAGTGTAGCTGAAAAGTGACATGTTTTTGGTGGTGCACATTGGCTGTATAATTACTATATATACATGATGTTTCTAGATAGTGGTTATGTTACCAACTAGTAGTAACATAAATTGCTTAAAAGCAATGATATTGCTGCAGTTATAGTCTCAGGTAAGGTGTAATACCATTCTCTGAACCTCGTGTGAACTGTAGAACTGCCTTTACAGTAAATGGAAAAAAAACTAAAATCAGATATTTCCCCTGCTAGTTTGGGGATGCTTGCATTTTGAGCCCTTTATCTCCCTAGAAACTTTTAATTTGAAGCTGAGCTACCTTTGCAATGGATGATTGCTGCTGGCAGCTTTGAGGGATGCTGGTGATGTGTAGGTGATATTAGGTATAACTAAATCACTGAGTTATTTGATCAGGCTTAGAATAAAAGGCTTCGTGGCATTCAAGAAGTCTGCAAGAGCTGTGTAACTGCTCCAGATGATGACAAATCAGCTTTAGATACTCAGGCTTATCTATGTTCAGGCTCCCTGATGAGAGCTCAAGTTTATGTAGATGCATCAAGAGAAACTGGTAGTTTCCCTGGCTGCTTTTTTTTTTGTTGTTGTTCAAACTAGTACATGTGAAGGATCAGTTTTCAAAATCTTAAGCAATTCCAGCCTGAGATTTAGACAAATAGGTCTGTTYGTAGATGCAATGTCCCCAAAGCTATATTGAAGAATTGCTTAACTTTGTGCATATAGTTCCTAACAAATAGAAAACCTCATTGTTTTATAGCTTATTTGTATTAAAATGAGTCATTCTAATGAAAAAATTTGTCTATATTTGCTGAAGTTTCCAGAGATAATGGAAAAATAAAACTACTGATTCCTGTAAAAACTGAAAACATTTAGTCTTTAAGAGATTTAATCTGTTGAAGTAAATTTTGATCTCCATCTGATGCTAAATAGCTTTATCTGCAATGCAGATAGCTATATTTGCATGCAAACCTGAATGTTGTCGTCTTTCTACAGTTTTTTGATTCAGTGTCCCTCGTACAGGCTCATCAGCTGCCTCGAGTATCTTAGAGCAAAAGWGTCTTGCTGGATGAATATTCAAGGTCCCCTGAGGACCTCTGATTACTTTATACAAGTGTTTTTCYTGCTTTGATGGAACTGACCGTCTTGGTCACCTTGATTTAATCTCGAACAAGTGCTGTGAGTGTAAATTGGGAGGGGTGAGGTGGAGGAAGACCTAGGTGGTAGGCTTAACTTCTGGATGATGCAAATACAGYTGAAAATACATTGCAAGACTGAATAAAACTGCTTTGGACAGTTTACAGTCTTTAAAAACAAACAGAAGGACCCTACCCACAGAAAATCATAAGCTCTCCATCTTGTCTGCTTTATTATTTAAAAATATATCTTTAGACCAGAAGGACTTTAATACTCTACTGTTAAGGCAGAATACGTCTCAAATATCAATATGAGTAAGGATTTTTCTGAATCTCAGAATAATTTTCTATTTCTGTAACTATTTGTTAGTTGGTTTCTTGATCTTAAGACACTCTTACAAGTAGGAAACAAATTTTGGTATTAGATAAAATCCACTTCTAAAAATGACTGACTGTTTCCCCACAATCCATGGCCAGCTTATTCCACTTCCACCATTATTTGGTGTGTTATAGACATAGATGTGAACTGACCTGGCTTTAAAACTTAAGTTCAGTTTTTGGCATTACCTGCTCATGCTCAGCACTGGCATGAGAAAGCCTAGAGTGTGACTGAATGCTGGAGCCTCACAAACTTTTATGTCATGCTTGTTACTATCATATCATGCTTTGCTTTTTAACTGTGGGTTAAACCTTGCTTTGGTTTTAGAAAGTGGTGTATGGTGGAGGAGCTGTAGCTTCTCCTGCAGTGGATGCTGTTGGTTCCYCCGTTGGTGTGATCCACCCAACAGCAATGCGACTGTCCTGACATAGCTCACAGCAATGTGACATACTGGGTTTGTGTTTCTAAATGAACRGTGCCTTAACCCAAATCCTTGGGGATGATGAGATGCTCAGCTCCTGCTGAAGCTTGTACATGGAGAGGAGGAGGCGGCTGTGTTGGGTGAAGAGCACTGCCCTGGGAGGGAGCTGGGGCTGCAGTCTGCTGGACAAAGGTCTGCGCCCTGGATCAGGGTGGCATGCTGGAGGTCTGCTGGCAGGCTATGCTGTGTCCTGCAGAAGCTGGGTTAGGTTTTGGACCTTGCTGATGAGCAGTCTTGCCAGCTGGAAGTCCTAAATTGGAGTGGGCCATTGCCCTGTGAATGCATGGGACTACAGCCTCCTGGTGGGACAGACTGATCCTGAGCAAAACACATACTAACCCTGCTCCAAATGAGTCAGTACAACAAACACTTTCATCTTCTATGGGGACTCTGCTTACTGCTGAATTGCTTAATGGAGCTGGCTGGAGTTGGGTGTTTTATGGCAGGATATGGTTGGAAAGCTAAGGGTGGAGTGGTCTGTCAGGTGTGTGGAGAACCAGGAACTGTCCTGGTGAGATGGTCATGTAGCAAATGGGAGAGCAACTTTTTGGTGTCCCCATGGCCTTTCAGAGGCTGCCTGGCCAAGCTGGGGTGCTTGGTCCKGAATCTTTGCAGAAGCTCAGCATATGCTGGCCTCTTTGTAGAAGTGAAAACAGTTGAGGAACACAAGGAAGAGTTGCATAAAACCACCACGTGCAACTTGGTTGTGTGATTACTGTTAATTATTATAGGAGTTTTCTGGTTTTGCTTAATGTGATTGTCAGGAAAATTTCTCTAAAAAGTTGAATCATGTTTCTGTGTAAGGTAACTGTCAAGAGCCTTTTCTTGTCTGTCTTTAACAAAAAAGAAGCAATTAAAATTAACTGTCGTAGTGTTAAGCATAAAAAGATGTGGATCCCTTATCAATTTTTCATTTACTACTTCAGTCTAGAGTAGTCAGAATAGCAAAACAGGCAAGTCATCAATTTAACCAGTGTTGAGCTTTCTTAGCAATGTAGTAAATTGTACTTCCAAATCTCTTGGACCTTAACATAGTCTGTAAACTAAAGTTTATTTTTAAAAGCAAACTACTATCTATTTCCCTCTTCCCTTTTTAGGCTTTAGTAATGTTCACACAAGTTATGGGAATAAATATAAGCAGTATTGCATGTTTGCAAGAAGGAGCTATTTTTCCATGCTTCCAGCAGCTGTTGTATGTGAGAAAGATGGGTTCTGCTAACATCTTAAGCACTGTACTTGCTTTTAAGACATCTGCACATTTCCCTGAAGGCCTGGAAGTAATGAGGTACAACAAACTACCTGTTCAGTAGAGCAACTGTTCCTAAAAATCTCTGTTGCTATGTAACATACTGCTTTCTACTCACTCCTCTGCCAGAGCCCAGTATACCACCTTTACTGGCACTGTGTGGTCCTTATACCGATTTAAAGTCATCCTCAGCCCACGGAATYGCCCTACCCTTGCAGGCACGTGCACGGTGCGCACAGCTGGTGTTTGGGATGCTGTTGTGGAGGAGCCTCTACGTGACCAATGTCCTGCTTTGTGCTCTGGAAGAGCAGGCTGTTCTAGTGCCTGAGTGATGAATGGTTTCATGTTCTCTGGTTAGCAACGTGGGARGGAGGCAGGAGGAATGCAAATATGCTCTTTATGTTCAGATCCATGGCAAGCAGCTTCTGTAATGAGAATTCTTCCCTTGTTGTCTTCAGTGATTAAACCTACACAGTAAGYATTGCTTATGAATACTTGGAACACCAGCTTTTCACATTAATTTTATACTGAACTACAACATGTAACAAATCATTAACACATAGCACATGTACACAACTGTTGCTGCARAGTATTAGAAAACTTAGAAAATGCAGAAAGGACCTATGTTCATTAGTATGTCATTCAAGTTTAGTTGTGTAATTAAAAGCTGTTTGTTAGAATCACCCTTTGAGTCTAAGGATGCTGAGATTACTGTTATATATCTCTTGTACAAATGCAAACAGTGTTAGAGCAAACAGGATAGCTTATTAATACCAGAAGGGATTAAGACAAGTGTTGGGGTTAATTGCAGTGAAATCCTTCTTGTAGCAAGCTCTACTGCTAACGAAAGCACCCTAGGGCTAAAAGAATTATCAATCATGTCAAGGATTTATTTTGAGGGAATTGCCTCTGTAACTTGCACCTGAAATTAGTGGTGTTAATAAACCTCCCTTCTAGCATTATTCAGGGTGATGCACGGACTGATGCGTAGTCACTTGAAACAAGGCTGAAATAACTATTGCTGTAATACCTCTTCTGGTTTAGTATACATGTATTCATGCAAAAAGTTTTGACATGTACGGATTTGAAYAGGAATTACAGATCTTATGAGTTTATTTTGGTCCTAAGCAGGTAGCTGGTATTAGTAAATATGGCTCATTAACTGTTTGAAGCAAAGAAATCAGACTTGTGTAGCTTGAGTAGGATGTCTGCAGACTTTAACCCAACCTCTCACTCAATAGCTAGATGTGGCTGCTTGGTGTCTTGTCCTCTCTCCAAGGACAAGTCCCTCTGGGCCCTGGCTCTGGTGTTACAGGCCTCTTGGTGAGAATTTTTTCCCTAATCTAATCAAGATTTCCTACACTCTGGTTTACCTGTTTCCTCTTGTCCTCTCCATGCACGCCTCAGAGGAGCCTGGCTCTGCCCTCCCTTTGGCAGCAAAAGTTGGTAGAGCAGTGCTACAGCATAGTATGGGCTGTAAAACAGCAAAGTGATGGTCCTCAGTAATGTGCCTGCATCTTGGGACAGGCTTCTTCCCAAATGCATTGATCCTCTCCCATACCCCAAAGCTGGATTTACTCCAGRGAGATGTTCTGAACCCCCCTGCCTGCTCTTCCATGAGCACAGATCTTAAAACTATTGTACCACACAACTGTTTTGTTAATAAAAATTGTGTAAATGCTGTACTTTGCCTTGGGCCCCGATTCCATGAATCCTTAGTGCATTTGCCATTGAAAATGCATCTTCTTACTAGATTTGTCCCCCAAGAGAAGGGAGTAACAAGCTGGTTGGTGAAGGCTGCTGCCAGGCTCGAATGTATGCACGCTCCCAGTGCTTCACTGGCTCCTTTGGTCTGAGGCTTGGCCGAGTGTCTTTCCCTTCCAGCTTCCCCAAAACATGTTCTGCAAGGCAAGTGTCCTCCATGAGTGTTTGCTGCACTCAAAGCCACTTCTGGCTCCTCTGGTGCAGGCAGGAGAGCAGCTCCCAAAGGACCATGAGAAGAGGCCAGAGCTGCTGACTTTTCTGATGCTGCATTCTCCTGTGGCTTCCAGGACCTCTGCTCTTGGCTAGCTCTGGGTTCTCCTCTGCTTTGGCTGCAAGCTCCAGCCCCAGTGACACCTAGTAGGTCCTTTAAGCTTCCACTTGGTTTAAACACTTCCAAAAACATCTGTAAAAGGGCATTAGCATGCTCTTTTTCAAATAAAGCTGTGTAAATGACAGGCTTATATCTTCTTATCTTGACCCTTTGACAACTGGCAGCATGTATTCAGTTAGCTTCTGAGCGATAAAGGAAACTGGCTCTTTGGGCAGCTGCCATGAGATGGACAGAAGAATAATTGGCTGTAAATATCACAACGTGGAAAAGCTTTAGGGGGCAGTGTGATACAGAAAAATCATGTTCAGCCCGAACACTAAGCTTAAAAACATCTCGAAAGATTAAAAAAAGGATGATGATCCTCTTCATTGAAAAGTGGTCAGAAGGAGAGGAGATGGAAGAGGTTTTTTAATAACCAAGCTCCTGCTAGGGAGGCTTCGGTGATTAAATACAGCTCATCCCTCTTTGTCTCTTGCCCAGCTCCTCAGAAAATGAAGAGGATCAACAACAAATGTGGAATAGCTGTTAATGGTATAGCTCCCGCCTTGGAAAAGCTGCATTCTGTGCCAGTGTCCTTAAGGACGAGCTATCCTTACAGCAGCTCTTTAAATCCTGAGTATTTCCTGATGCAAACTTGCTTTTGAACAAAAGCTATATTTGAGTAAAGTTTCAGCAGAAATGCAAGTGAAGTAAGAGACAGTAAATGCTAGACTCCTCCATGGGATCACCCCTGGCTTTTATCAGACGTTTCAGAGAAGAGATCGTTTCTGATGTCAGCTCCCACTCCAGCTTCACTTAAATCCTCATTCATGCGCCTCTGTATAAATGCGTAGTGACCCTGTCCCTGACTCACTGTGCCATTGTGAAAAAACAGTTTTCTTTTAAGGGTGCTGATCCCTGTCCTAGGATGTGTGCTGCAAGGCTACTCTACAAACCAAACTTGGAGCTACYAGTTTAGCTGGGTTGGGGTGCAATTCTGGAGAAGCATGTGCAGGAATACAYCCTGGCTGCAAGTCTCAGTGCTTGCAAAAGTATTAGGGAATGTGTAATTTTGTTTTCCTAGCTTTTCTACTCTAATTTAGTTTATTTTGCTAACGTGCACTGTAGCATCAGTGAAAATCCTTTCTGTGATCGCTCCTAATCTCAGAAAGATTCATTTTTTTTTATTAGCCTTCTTTAGAGTTCAGTTTTATTTCCAGCAGGATAGTTTTGTACTTTTGAGGATGTGATATCCTGAAAGATCAGCAGTATGTTGTTTCCCTGTGGTAGATCTCTCTGCCCGTGTTTCTGCAGGYRCAGATCCTTCCTGAAGGTTAAATGMGTGTTCTCGTACACACGGCCTTGTGTTTCAGGCAGTAATTGGTGTGCAGCGCTCTGGCTTCTTTCAGCTTCAGAGCTGTAGGTGTGCAAGACCAGCAGAGAACCTGGGGGCTCTCGGCTGGGCCGCTCTGCTCTAAAATCGGCACCTGAAGCAAATAYGAAGGCAACGTTTCCTCGGGAGTTCTCTGGAAGTTCAGTGCCCTTTCCTCCCCTTCTCCCCCAGCCTTGATGCTGCTTTTCTCGTGTGTGTATAAAGGCAGCATTTGAGCTCTGCATGGTTTTTAYTTTGTGCTGAACATGAGCAAAAGAACTTGGGTAAGAATATAATCAGCGAGAGAAGCTCAGAACAGCTTGTTGTGCGTCTTCAGAAGAACTTGCTTAAAATACCAAGAAACTTGATGTAGTCTACTGTTTACTCTTTTAATATTCAGTTCCTCAGCTATAAAATGGAGGTAATGGACCAGTAGCTACCAGCAGAAGTTAAAAGACCTGATAAAAGCAGTTGTAATTTTTGCTAGATGAAGGGTTATTGCCTCTAAATTAGGATCACCTAGTTACAGCTAATGAACTATATTCGTCCTAACATACCTGCTGAACTCTTGCTACCACTGCACAGAGCTTTGGTTAATCTAATAATTAATCAAGGAAAATTACTTKTAATAACATGATTTTGTGGTCAGGTACATTGTCTATCTTGCATAAAGTAGTAAAAATCATCCTTGGTATAAACCAGCATGTAGGTTTATTGACTTCAAGTCTGGCTCAACTCATTTGTCTCTGTCCTTGCTTATCCTTGGTTTGAAACTCAGGAGCTCAATGAATTGGATTTCTCCATTGCTACTGGCATTTAAGCTTGTTTACTTGATTTCTCAGTTCTGTCCTTTATCTGTGCTGCTCTTGATGGTCCTAACTCTCCTTCCTTAATTTAGTCTTTTCTAAGCAGCCATTTTTTTCTAGGCACAAGTCCTAAAAAATAAAGATCTGATATAAACGGTGATGATAGCTCTTTCCTTTCCAACTCCATCTGCAAAACTTGTCATAAGAAATCTGACACTTAGATTACACTGAATCATACTTAGAGGCCTAAAGCCTTAAAGTGCTAGRTGAAAGCTAAGCTAGATGAACACACTACTGAAATATAGAGTAGAGGCTTGAATTTTCTTTGAACAATAAGTGTGTGTGTGGAGAGGGAGSGAGTCACTGAGCAAACAAACTTTGAAGAGCAGCAACAAATTTTGAGACAAAAAGTCTCAAACCAGTACCAAATGGAGGGGGTCCATGGTGAGCTTGAGAAATGGCATTTGCACCAAAAGTGACACATGAGATGTGAAAACCTGGAAAAATTCAGAATATCTTGTGTATGCTTTGGTAAACTGGTAAAAGGAYCAACCCTTGAGCCATTTTACTGAAAAATAACCTAAAACTTAGCTGAAATCCAGAAACTGTGGATGCACTACCTGCTGCACCCAAGTCATAAGCAGCTCTGTATTCACCTTGGGAAGACGCATGTGTGTTGCTACTGGAACATAGCGTCAGGGTAGAGGAGAAGGGTGGGGGGCAGGTTTGGGCCTTGGTTTGGGAGTGCAGCAGGAGGCTGCTGGGCTGGGAGCTGGCTTTGAGGCGGGGTGTAGAACAAGAGCGGGAGATGAGCTGGCTGAGCTTGCCCTRGTTTGCAAAGGCAGGCGTGAGAATGTGCTGCCCCAGCAGCGGGAGCTGCAGTCTAAGTCACATCCAGTTTACCTGCAAAGAACCAAATCTAGGAACCGCTCCTCCAGGATTTCTGGGTTTCGCTGCTTATTTGCTGTGTCAGATCAGGAGCTGAAAAGTTGGACTGCACTTTGCGAATGCAATTTCTAAACACTGAAATGCCAAGTTTTCTTTCTAAATTCTGTGACAATTCAATATAAAGGGGAAGAGGGAGAAGGCTGATTGGGGTGCTTTCTCAGACAAAAACCCTTCTTGGCTGCAAGCGTTGTGCTTGTTGAAGGCCTTTTTCCAGGAGATAACAACATATATCAAATACTGTGCAGCTGGAGCTGGTTTGTCCTAATTGGCTTTGCTTTAGTTGGGCAACTGCTGATTTTATCYTTATTAAAATTTTACATTGCTTATAAATAAGAAATGGGTTTYGGATAATAGTAATTTTATTTACTTAAGGTGTTTTCACTTTAATTGCTGCTGAGTGTTTCTATGTTTTCCAGTTTGTTTTTAACAGCTACCTTGTTTTATTGATTATAGAGTTTGAGGGATTAAACTCAGGRGAAGGAAAAACTTTCTTGCGTCAATTTGCAGAGACTCTCAGGAGGCTGCTGTGCGTGGCAGCACTCTAGGTGCTGCTGAGGGCTGTGAGTATTAATCACTTGCAGATTCACCCCAATGAGCTATGCAGAGGACACCTGGGAAGGGTATCCAGCAAATACGGAGAGATGTTCCTGTAAAGTACGTACTACTCCCCTTTCCTCCATGTGCAATGTAACACAAGACAGAGCTGCTTTGGTGCTATAAATAAATCACAGGAAGAGGGATCTGAAGAAGAAGAATTAACACAATGAACTAAACTTTGTCAGGCAAAACTGCAGAACCTTGTCTGGCATCTTTTACTACCCGCTCCTGTGAGAAGCGGGCACYGTGTTGCATCCCTGCAACACTGCGCACTACCTTGTTTTAAAAAGGAATTGTTTTCAGAAATGTCTTTAGAAATAGATCTGAAGTGCCCTAAGGTTGCACTCCTGAAATCTCTCAGTATAAAGCAATTAAAAGACTTGCTTAAAGAAATTGGAATAAAAACTAAAATATTTATTTTCTTCTGGTTYGAAGAGCTCCAGCTACTTCCTGCTGAAATTGTTGTGATRCCTCTTAACGACAGCTTCGTTGACACAGACTCCAARTGTGTGTGTGTGTATATATTTGAATATATTTTGGAAGCCAACAGGAAGAACAAATTTGTGGTTTATTCTGTCACCTGGTGGCAACGAGCTGGATGGCCCCAAGGGGCTGTGGCCCCTGTGGCCCCCCACCATGCCAGGGTGCTTGGACCTCTTTGCCTTCAGTGCCAAATGACTTGAAATACAAATGCGAGCAGTGCTGGCTTAGGAAATGAGGTGACATCTCTTCCTTTGCTACTGCAAACTGATGTGCTGGCTAGCATTCGTAAGAGCAAACAGCAGTGAGGAGCGCTCAGTTTTGTCTGGAAAGCAAAGCAATGACTTTACTTGACCCAGGTGCCAACGCAGGACTACGACCAGCAGCCCGGCTGAAAGTTTTATTCGATTGCTCTTTAACGCTGCTTTCCTTCAATAACTCTGAGCTCTAACGCTTCAGGATTTCAACAAACCCTGAACAACAACTCTTCAAAATAGAGACAATTCAAGCAAACAATTCAAAAGCAGGTGCAACCTCCTTCTAGCACAGTTTGTCTCTGTTAATTATACTATTCTTTCAACAGGCAATCTATATTCCTACTGGAGAAACATCATAAACACTTTGGATAATAGCGTTATTCTAGTCCTTGATTTTCAAAAACCTCATACTCTAACTTAAATTTATCATAGATTATTTGAGGTTACATTAGGTGTCTGCTGGGAAAAGTGTTCTAAAATGCATTAAAAAATGATTACTTGCTTGCTGCTCTCTCTTTGAATTAATAAAACTGCAAGTTAAGTGTTGCTCTGGTGCACAGCCAGGCCATGGCCTGTTCACTGTGYGTGGAGTCTCTGCTGGCCAAAGTCACTTGTTTTGAAGTTAATTTAATGCTCATAAAGCAAGGAATTACCATTGTGAGCTGGAGCCTGAATCTTGTGTCGTGTCGGCTCTGTTTATTGTCCACCTTTGACAGGGTTTTAATGCCCACTGGCACAGTCCCTTTCTCCCTGTACACCCTTCCTTTGCAGGAGCACCGGAGACGTAAGCTTCAAAGTGTTAATTAGAAAAATTAAACATTTTTTCAATGTGCTGACGAAAAGAGGCCTTTAGTACCTTATAGCTTCATTTTTGCCTGCTTTGTAGATTGTCTAATTCTAGAAAGATATCAGCACTAGATTAAAATTGAAGTTATTCATGAATGTTAACATGAATTTATTACAAATGTTAAATCTATTTCTAGGTAGTTTTCAGTATAATCTTATAAATTTCATCTTCTATGGGAATCTTTCTTTAGACCTTTTACGTATGTGTGTATATGCACATGTCACATGTATATACACACAGTCTTGGTTTTTGGTGAACTAGAGGTTTAGGCCTGTGAAAAGTGTGCTGCAGCATTTTGGTCTTCCTAAGCAAAAACAGTGATATGTCTGCCTCTGCTTTCTCCTTCTCTCTGCCCTCTCCAAGAAATGTTTTTGTAGCAAAATAAAACCAAGGGAGCCTACTTCTAAATTTTCTASCAATTTTCACTTTAAAGTAGAAATTAAGGACATTATTATTGGTCTCAAAAGTGCATCTGCATACTGAAGTATTCCCCTCGGTGTCATGAACCTTGAAAATAYGATATTGTCTGCTTTTGGAATGTTTTTTCATAAATTCTATTGAACCTTGTATTTTCTGTCCTACTGACAGAAAATTCATCTGACCAATTCCTGAACTAAGATTTAAGGGTGACTTTATAAAGTTTTATTAAGTGCAAGGTGTGAGAAGGGGGTACTTCTGGAGCTCTCCAGTCCCCGTCTTTGCCTAGCAGAGATGATCTTTGTGATCTCTCTACAAGACTAATTTGCTTTTTCTTTAATCCTGTTTTCTTAAACCTACTAGACCTTGGCTGTAGCAACCACCTGACCTGGTGGTTATTTTTCAAGACAGAGCAACACTACTGGACTGTCCCTCCTTCAAAACAAAAATGGATTTGAAGGCAAGAAATAGTTCTGGACGTCTGAACACCTACCGGGTCTATGGCTGTGGAAGTGCTGCCACCCTCGGAGCCGGCGGCCCGGGCGTTGCGGTGGGTTTCACTGTGGAGTCCTCGGCAGGCCTGGCCTTCGAATGCTGAGACGCGAGTGGGTTAACGTGGAAGCTTTCCTGCGTCTCTGATGCCAATTCCGTAACAGAAAGCACTATTCCAGGCTCTTCACAATAGTCATAATGTCAAACCTGACATTTTGCCTTACARAGTCTGGTGATTAGGGAACTTGTTTTGGGGAGTTGGCTGTATTGATGTGTCTAATTGCAATATAGAAGCAATTGTAATGAYGAAAATGTCTCTCTCGGTTTGAAAATACTGCTAAGTGGTGGAGCTCAGAAGTGACTCATCTTGCCCTGCACTGGAAGAATAGGTTTTTGATGTTTTCTATTTGCAGTTGCCAGCACTGATGTAACTTTAATATAAGTTGATTATCAAGAATTAGCATATGTAAGGATTTTTTTGTCCAGTAAATACAAATAACTGAATACCACTGCTTTCAGCAGGGCAGTTGATCTAAAAATCTTCTCTTGGTCTTTGAACTGCCTGGAGAGGGTTGTTATCCTTGTTCCAACCTTAACTTAGTTCAGTTTCTTCTGACTCTTAAAAGGTCAYTGTTATTTGTTTTCCACTATTGCTATTTTCTATATTAAGAGAATATATTATATTTAATATCTGAAGGGRGAGTGTCAACAGGAGGGGACAAACTCTTTTCAGTTGTCCCATGTGAAAGGCCTAGCGGCAACGGGCAGAAACAGATCCATAGGAAGTTCTGCCTGACCGTGAGGGGGAMTTTCTTYSCTGTGAGRGTGACGGAGCMCTGGAMSAGGTTSCCCAGAGAGGYTGTGGAGTCTCCTTCTCYGGAGATCTTCAAGGCCCRCCTKGATGCAACCCTGTCTACCATGCYCTAGGTGACCYTGCTGAGCAGGGGAGTTGGACTAGATCTCCAGAGGTCCCTTCCAACCTTACCCATTYGSTGAGGAGCATTGCAAATAATGAAGCAAAGGTGTGCACGAGCGGCATAATACAGCCCCTGGGTTTGTCTGTGGTGGACATGTACATTTGCAATGTAAAAGGTACTTGGGAGCTGTTAAATGTGAGGAGCTTTTGCCTCCAATCCAGGATGCATCTGTGTAACCAGGCTGCCCCTCAGCAGCTTTTGCTTGGTGTTGCAGCCACACCTGCACAGAGGAACTGGCTATTCCCCTTTGTTTCTGTGCGATATTTTGAGGTTCTTGAGCTTATTTCATTCAAGCAGTGCTCCTGAACAGRCTTGGGTACTTCGGCTTTGCTCATTCTTTGCTTTTCAGGATTTCCAGCTTACTCTAGTTACGGAAAGCTCCACGATGCCAAATAGCCCCCAACAAATGTGTCCACAGTCTTGTAGGGAATCGTGGCATTTGTGAGATCTGTTGGGAAAGCTGAGGTTGGACCTGGGATGCTTTTGTCCCAGGTCTGAATCTCTGCTCCTTCCTTTGCTGTGTGATTCTACCTAGTGTTCAAGTTGGCTCCAGTAGACTTCAAGTTAATTGCTTTTTTTTTAAAAAAAAAGAGCCTAACCATGATATTTAGAGTATACTCATTAGTAGCTTGCTTTTAGTATTGCCAAAGTTTAAGCAAAAGGTTCTGCTTAATGGGATTAGGAGTCCTRAAACTTTGCTCAGATAGCACTGTGACTGTGAAGAAGAAATACTTGAACGTTTTGATAAAACTGTGGGGAATTAAGTGAAGGTGAGAAGCAAAAGCAAGCTTTGCCCAGAATCAGGGTAGAAGATAACGGGGTGCGTAGGGCTGCCCCGAGCTTTGGCTTCCAGGCAAAGAAAAGGCTTGGGATAAAGAGCAATCCGTGGAGTTGTGCGTGGGTTGTGTTTCAGAGCAATCCGTGGAGTTGTGCGTGGGTTGTGTTTCAGAGCAATCCGTGGAGTTGTGCGTGGGTTGTGTTTCAGAGCAACGTCCCGCACTGCTGGAACACATCCTGACTCTTGGTTCGTTTTACACTTGTACCAGATTCTGCACTCCACTGCACCCATCCTAACGGTATAATCTGGAGCTGTTGSTAGCAGAGCTTCACACCCCTTCAGATCAAGTCAGAAGGCAGCCCAGATGCAGATAATAAATCTTTGCCTATAAAGGGAGATAAGGACTGAATACACTTCACTACTACTGAAATGTGTGTAGGGGGAGGAGKGTGGGCAGGCTGGGTTGTGTGTGTTTGGGGGTTTCCTTTGCTCCTCTTATTGCCCAATTTGCTTTCGGTGGAGGTCAGTGCTCCCCTAACCCAGAGGCATCTGCAGASCTGCCGTGGCTGTGCTGGGCAGAGCAGCTGTGCCCCCGACCCAGGCTCCCGGGGACGACRAGCCCCCCGGGATGCTGCTGTCTAGCTGCCTCTGTGTTAGTTCTTTCACCTGCAGAGCGTTTGCTTCTCCRGGGTTATTGCGTGTTCGTGCTCTTGCAGAATTCATTTTGACCACCTGCTGCTGATCCTAATTTCATGCAAAAGCCCTTTATGCAAAATGAAGCCCACAGGAAGGTAAAGCAGCAATGCTTGGACTCCCAAAACTAGTGTAAATGGGTGCATAGATCAGAAGTAGTACTGCTAATGAAAAACAAATGCTATCATAATTAAAGAACAACATTTAAATAACTGTTTAAAAACTGCAGTAGTAAATTATGGAAATAGTGCAATGAGCTCTGTGGTTGTTGCTGGGCCCGAGCTCCTCRCTAGCTAGGTTACGTGCAGGTTACGCTAGCAGAGAGGCGCAGCYGAGCCTGCTGCGGCTCGCTCTCCATCCGTGCTGGTGTTTCTGGAGGTGAAGCGCGCAGCCGTCTCTTCGGAGATGCCTCCCCGGGATCGCGTAAAACGCCGCCGCGAGCGCCGCGGACAAGGGGAGACGCGCCCGGAGGCGCTTCGCTGCGACCGGCACGTCGCGTCTGCCCGGTAAAAGAGAATCGGCAGCGTTCGGTGTCGCGGAGGCGGCTGGCGGGACCCTCGCTCGGAGCCGGGCGGCTGCCGCCTCGCAAGCGTCCGTGCCCGGCCGCGGGGCCGCGGTTCGAGCTGGGGCCGTCGCGGCTGGCCGTTCCTGCCTCTCCTCGAGCGTCTGGCGCCCGTGTGCTCGCCGCCGGCCGGAAAGGCGCCTCCGGGGCGCTGCGCCGGGAGCGGAGGGGCGGCAGGGAGCCCGGGGGCAGCGGGGGTGCCGGAGCCCCCGGGCGAGAAGGGGCACGCTGCCCCCTAAATAATAATAATAATAATAATAGTAATSACCACCGGCGGCAGGCGCCGGGGCGGCGAGGTCCCAGCTCCCAGGGCAGCGTTGCACTTGCCTCGGGGGAGTAAGCAAGATGCTTCGGCTSGGGTTTTCCCAGATGATACGCGAAAGTAGCTTAATGAAGTTCTTGGTGGTGTTGGGGGGGATGTTTGTGTCTGCTCTCCACCCTGGACTTCCTGTGGCTTTTTGCACGGTCCGGGCGGGACGCGCGGCGCTGGCTCCCGGCGGCAGCGTTCGTGATCCCGCGGGGGCGCGCAGGGGCAGGCGAGGGGCAGCGGTGCTCAGGGCCCCGGCCGGACCCCGCACCAGGCCTAATCCTGCTGTCCGGCGCGCATCGGCCCCTGGGCCGCGACCGATCGGTTCACCGGGGGGAAGCCTGACTGCGACCGCTCAGCGTTTGCTTAATGCTGTCACCTGCTTCACTGCTGACTGCACTGTCCCAAAACTGGCTCAACAGAAGCACTGAGCGCGGTGCAAAGCCTCAGCTTTAACTTCCCCCATTTTACTCTCACAAAAAGGAGAAAATACCTGCAACGTGGCGACGCCGTAGGGTATGTTTTGTGGAAGCATTCCCATCTGAATTGCTTTTCGCTTGCTCTTCTATAAAATGCATTTGGACACTATTTCCAAAGYAGAGGTGTGATTTTTTGACACAAAATAGTGTGCATTCCTTTTTTTTTGAGTAAAAAATCCAGGTGAGCTGTTTGTGCAGCTCAACAAGCTGAATGTGTAATGACTTAGAGTTTCTTGTTACTCAGAGTAACGCGAGCTCCTTCCAATGCCCGCGATCTAGTCTGTCCGACACCCTGTGCAAAGCAGTGTTCTCACCCAAAGGGAGCCGTTCACAGGTTTTGGCTCCTCAAAACACTGAGAGCCACAAATTTTGGTGAAAAAGGTGTGTGTATATATATATTTTTTTTATATTCAGGCTGAGGCCAAAGACTACCCACTAGAGAAATATTTAAACCAGGAAAATATATCGTTTATAAATCACGAAAATGAGGTATCAGATGGCTTTGTTTCTCTGTCAAAAGAGCAAAAGCCAGAATTTAAAAGCTGAGATGTCTTCTCAGGTATTTGTTCAAAAATTCTGATTTCTTGACTGATTTAAAATAAAGGAACCAATAGTCTTTCCTGGTAGACACCACTGGCAAATTTAAGGCGGGTCCCTGGGTCAGCAGGGACTCCGCTGCACCCTGCGTCCTCGTGCGCTGCGACAGCCGTGCCCGTAAGGCGCTCGCGTGTCCGCGGCGGTGTCCAGCCCGCTGGAAGGACCTCCTGCCAACGTGCGTTTGACGGCAAACCCCCGGTCGCGGCACGCTCGTGCGGGGGCATCGCCCGCGCGGGGCGGGTAACGGGGACGCTCGGGAGCCGCGGCGCGGGCACGGCTCGCCCCCGCGGGGGAGCCGCGGCGCGGGCACGGCTCGCCCCCGCGGAGGGGAGCGCGGCACGGCGGCACCGCAGCTCCGTCCTCCTCGAGCCGGGCTGTTCCTATAGCAACCSGGAGCGATGCGCTGGGATCCGGCGCGCGTCTCCGCTTCGCGCGTCTCCGCTCCTGCTCCTGTCCCCCCTGCGGGCGCGGGGGCGGTGGTGTCTTGGAGCAGGAACCCAGCGGTCCCGCGAGCGGTCCCACGCGCGTCTCCTGGGTCCCAAGGTGGAGCGACTCAAAATAGCTCAAAGGTTTTTGCCAGCTTCACGTGAAGGTGCTTGATGCTGAGCTAATAATCCATTTTCAAAAGGGAAAAGTAAAAATGCTTATTAAATGGCAAGGTCCTGACCATGAGGATGCTTGAAATAGCGAGTGCAGAATCAGTGATGGGTGGTAAGTGCAAACCCATCATYTTGTTGGCTTTTACAGAAAGCACTGGGACTGTAATGTTGGCACCGAGGCAACAGCTGCTGTCCCAAGTGGGTCCTTTATTGCTCTGCTTCATCGCTTTCTTGCATGTTAATGGTAGATGTATACCACGACTGTTCTTCTAGAGTCTTTTTTCTTTAAAGAATCCTTCCCTACTTTTTGTAGTGTTTGAAATATGTTTYGTTAGCGTTACTGCAGTAATGCCGATAGTGCACAGCCTACCCGTTACAAGGTGTGCCAGATGTGGAGCCATGTTTCCGATAAATCACCATTCCTCCTCCTCAACAGACAGAGGAAAATGCATGCTGTATAACTACCAACTGGTTTTCCTCAAAGCTGATGTCCAATGTAAAACAGGTACTTAAAGCATATGTATAGAAGCAATTGGTTTCTGTCACTTTTCTTGCTTTTATCTGCTGCCCTTGTCATCTTTATTTTTTTTTTTAAGTAAGGGGGGGGAAATAATCCTTACAATTCTTTTCCTAGTTTAATATTTATTGCTTTTTCTTGTGAAAGTTTCTCCTTATGTCTCTGCAGTTTCTCCTTRTTCCTCTCCTAGCAAACATGAGTAAGGAAGGGAAAAGTCTATTTTCAGAGAGAACTAGAGATGCTTGGCATCGCAGAAGAAAAAAGCAGAGGAGGTGGCTACGGCCGAAACTGTTTGTAACAAACGCTACTGTTACCACGCTTCCTCCTGCTTTAAATACCTAGAAATTGCTTCTGTGTTTTAAATATTGGGTAAGCCGCTTTGGCCAAAGGAAGCAAAGAGGCGCTGGAAGCGTTGGCCCGTGGATGTCTCACCTCGAGCCCGTCCTGCTCCTCCTGCTGCGGGAGTCTGGTCCTTCAGAAGATGAGCTCCTCCTGCAAGGCAGCGATGCCGGCCGCAGAATCCCTTCTGCCGTGTCTCTTGGTCATGCTTGATATTGTACCTGGCCAATGTTGCATCTTGCTATTGAAGGAGTKATCTTAAAAGACCTTCCAACATATCCTAGGGCTGGTATGAGAATGGGATTTCTTTCCCTTGCAGGTCAGGGCTGTTGTGCTGGGAGCCACGATTTTCCTCTCTTCTGTCAAGAGTTCACAGCTCACTTGTAACYTGAAGAGGTCATAGGAAAAAGATATTTTCGGAGCACTTTTTGTGCATAAAACTGCAAGTTTGCTGACAACATTGGGTACCATTGCTTGGCCTCCAGCTCTGGAAGAGCCTGTAGGGCCTGTGTTGCCCCTACCACTCTGGTGCAGATGTTCTGGATACCCTAGGGTGCCTTGAAATGGCATGTGAATTACCTGGAAATATCTAACCAGCCTCAGCTGTGTGACATGCATGACCAAGGCAAATAAATTTTTCCAAAATAGCACAATTTAAGTGCTTGTGGCAGTAGGAATTTTTTGTGCAGTTGACCATGTTCAGACACATTCATGTGTATCAACTTCTGTGCGAAGTTAACTCGTTATTGGTGATAACTGATGTGTGGACTTGMGTGGCAAAGGTGAAGCTACATCTTTCCTACTTAATACCAGCTGGAAAGGTAAGGGGATTTTTGTTTTTATTTTTCCTGTGATCGCAGTGCTGCTCTCTAGTTAAAATGAAGGCTATTCCATCACCTGGCCACTTAACTGAAGCTGTGGTTTTGTCATTTAGGGGTGCTCACTGTTAYGTTGTATGACAAAAACCAGTAGCATGTAATGGTGATGAAGCACCCTGCTTCCTGCTGAGAAACGAAAGTGCAGGTCTCAGGTGGAAAAGCTATTAGGTTATGCAATTTTTAAAAAAACTACTATTTGCTAATTAGACTCATCTGTAAGCTCGAACTCAGGGGATTAGTTATCTAGCACATTTAACACTGCTCGTTGTCCTGATGCCTTGTCCTTTTTCCCTGTATTCACAAATGTTTTACTGCATCAGGAAAAACCTGTCTCTATAGAAACAGGCTCTGTGGTTTGCTGAAATCATTTCTTAAGTGTTTCATTTAGTAAATGCTCTTAAATTTGAGGAGAAGAGAACTATAAGGAAGAATAGTGAATGATTAGTTATGAAAATCTCAAATCTATGAATTAAGGGACTGTTTTATCCTGATGGATGGAAAAAAGTGGAAGAAAAATTAGGACAGGTTTTTTATRTGTGTGTGTGTRTRTATATWTATATWTATATATATATATATATTTGTCAACTCCTTATTCTACTTGAAAGAATGAAAGTGTTCCAATAACTCTTCAGCCAACAGTGGCCATCTCAGATATGCTAAGTTTAATGGGCAATAATTTTAAAAGGACAAATTATCCTAACCAGTGTTAGTTGCTTCAGATTTATCTCCCCGCTGTCGATTCTTTCCCTCTCTGAAGACAATAGCTCAAGGTTTCTTTCATTAAATCCTCTACTCTGTTTATTATAACTCAAGTTATTTGAGTAGCATCTATTAAAGGCTTCAAGCTCAATCCCCTTTAGATGCTCTAATTTACTTCCACGTAGACTTCATTTCTCACTTTTTTTTGGGGGGGGGTGATTGGTTTTAACATTTACATTAGGCATTAGATATGTCATGTTTTGAACGCTCACAGAAATAGGCCAGGGCAGAACCAGTCCTAGGAAAAGTGAAAGCTCGGTCTCCTTCGGGTTTGTCCCCAGGCCATCCCAGCTGCCCTGTCTCCCACAGCTGGCACCGGTACCACCGCCTTGCACCGTGGCCGGCCTCGTCCCTCCTGCCTCTGAGCAGCTGCAGTGCCCGTGGGCTTGGGCAGAGAGGTGGTTAATGCTGGACTCCTCGGGTCGAGTTGGAGCTAGTCAGCACGTCARACCTTGGAGTGGGCTTGTTGGGTGGGCATGTATCACAAACAACTCAAAGCAGCCTGGTGGTCGTGTCAGTCTTGGGTGCATTGCACTTTGGTAGAAAGGGAAGCTGATGGAGAAAATCTACCAGGCTTTTTAGAAAAAGCTTAACTTCTTTGATCTTCACTGTTCTTGTACCCCAAAAGAGGGGGAAAGGGCTTCAAAATCTGAATAGGGGAAACAAGAAATACTACAGCAATGGAGTTACGCTATGCAGGCGATAAAGCTTTTGGCGATAAGGCTGTATGATGCTGCTCCTGGTCCACAGYGCTGAGGAGCTGAGAGCACGTCAGGGCCACACTTCTCTTCACCCCTGTACTTGGAAAAAAATATTCCAACTGATTCCATGCTGCTGTTGCATTCCTTTAAATGTCATCTGAACCAAAATGAATCCCTCCTGGAGAGCCTGTGGGTGTACAGGSTTGGTGGGAGCAACGGGAAGTTGTGCTGCTTGGACCATCGCTAGCTTCTGTAGGGCCTTCTCCAGAATTAGGCTTTCTGCTAACTTCATCTCTAGCAAGGTAGGAGCAATGGTTCCACAAAGTGATTGTGTTTTTCTGGAAAACATTTGATTAGTATTTCCTTTCTACATGCTTTATGATCAGGTGACATATGAATAYAAACTTCTTTGGGTTTCCAGAATGTTAAAAGACTGAGCTGACTATGTTTTGGTTTAGATTAATCATTTTTAGGGCATACTATTGTAAGTAATTATAGACTCCACAGGCATTTGTCATAATTTTTTATTTTCAAGAAACCCTGGGGAAAAAAAGTTAATGCACTATTCTAGCCATTACAGTAGCGGGTGTTGTGTGGGTAGTTCGTTTACGAAACAGTAGCGGTATCTTTAATAGCATGATGAAAATTGAAATAAAAACCAGTTTCTGCTGCTGCTGCAGATGACTAAATTAGTCTTTACTTGCTATCTTGTCTTCTGCAGAAAACAAGATCTTATGGGAAAACTTTTAATTTATTAGCAATATTGTCTAGAAGAAACCAGGTGCTAAATATTTACAGGTATTATGAAAGGTCATTTCAGAAATTTATTTGATCTTAAAGTTGTGGTATTTGGTCTGTTTTAGTTGGAGTGATGCAAGTCCCTCAGTCTTTGGGTTCTTGAGCAGGAATCAAAAWTAGACGTGCATCTCGGATCCTATTTATGAAGCGTTTTCAGTGAAGCTTTTCCCACTTTTCCATCCCAAGGAAAAGGACTCCATAGAATGGCTAAAATAGGAACAATTTTTATTTGTAATGTTAATCTGAAATGCATGTCGAAGCAGCACCGCTGTGCAGGGTGGGCGCGAGGAGGCCCTGGCCAGCGGGGTCCCTGGTGGCTTTTAGAGGCTGGTGTTGGAGGGCTGCGCTCACCCCCGGAGCGGAGACCCCTCGTCTTTCCCGGGGTAAGGAATAAAGGCAGTCGCTTCTCTTCGGTCTGGGTTCTGCCGAGCGCGCGGTGCTCGTGCTGCGTCCCGCGGCTCCCTGAACCTTGTGCTGTGTCCTGGGGCTCCGTCGGGGCGCTCTGCACCCCAGTGTTATTTCTCAGGGCACTTTTAGGGAGGTGAAATGGGCAGGCAAACCCAACCTTGTGTTTACTTGCAAGAAAACAAACACAACCTTTCTTTTCCTGGGGGGGGGAATACACGTTTCAATTAAAGCTGGAAAAGAAAACTATTGTTTTTGAGTGCTTTGCTTTGAAATTTCTAGAAAAGACTGAAGATAAYTGAGAAAATACCGAACCAAGGAACTTCCCAGCCTCCCTTTCTTTGCGGGGCGCCGAGCGGCGCCTGCCAAGTGGTCTGAAAGCGCTCTGGACCACTTCTCGAACCACTGCTGTCCTCCTAGGAGGGTGAGTCGGTGTTCGCTGATCATCACGTCACCTCGCCGATCCGTGGCTGACGGGGCATTGGGAGGGCACCTTTCCTGCACTGGGAATGGTCTCGCTTCCCGGCAAGTGCCAGTTGCTTGGGRTCGCAGCCTTTCCCACCCGGCCAGAGCTCCTGGGCAGCCTTGGCCCCTCCACCCATCCTTCCTTCTAGCAGCAACCCCGCAGCCTCTGTCTGCTTGCACAGAAAATATTTCAAGAGGTGATATGAAATTTCTTCTATTTAGAAACTGTACTTATCTATCAGAATAATTTACCAAGAGAAAATTACCTTTGCTATYGGACTTGCATCTACATTCCCGTCCTGCAATGATCCGGCTTGTTGCCATCCCATCACCCCGCTTTGCGAGGTCGAAGAGCCCTTCGTAGGTGGTGAGCTCCTCGCCTCTCCTTGGATGAGATCTGGGAGTCGCCCGCGATAAAGCAGGCACTTCTGAAATYGGAAACTGTTCTTATAGCTTTCATCTGACCCCTTCCCGGATTTTTCCATCCTGTTAGAAATATGGTCTTTGCTCTAAGACAAAAACTTGGATCTTTTTCACTCTAAAAATCTAAGCTTGTTCTCTGTAAATGAAGGATATAATCCTGCCTCTCTCTGTAACCTCTGAATCTTACTTAGTCTACGTGGTGCAAAACAGATGAGGTTTAGCCTGCAACGACAGCTTCTGCCTGGTTTTGAACCTTTCAGAGTTCCTAAATCTTATATAAYTTACACATAATAAAAGTACATGCTAACTGTTGCTACTCCCAATTTTTCTCCGATCCACAGGCGAACTCCCATGGATTAGATTCATCACCAGCGCTAAACCTCGACCTTGCAGTCCCTTAGTCCAGCTGGCCTATTCTCAAAGACAGCTTAAAGCTGGGGTAAGTAACGGCACGGTGAGTCAGTGTTAACCCACYATGCCAGTATCTGTTTAACACGGCTGAATGGACGTTGCTCACTGGTCTAAAAGCCCCTTCCTTGTCGAACGCCCGAGCGTTTTATTGTATTATGTATTCTGCTCCATGGCACTGAAATACTTTTTTTAAAAACAGTATTTCCCTAACAAAGTGATTTATTGGCCAATTRTTTCCTCGTCTGCCACAGAAAATGTTAACACCTGTTTAGATTTTTCATTTGCTGAAGAGGAGCTTGTCCTTCAYGCTTTCTAAGGAGCTTTTATGTGCTTGTGCACTTAGGTGTGCTGCAATTAGGCTCCCAAGTCTTAAAATTTCTCCAAGGATTTTGTAATTCAAGGATTACATAATATAGTTTATTAAAYTCTTCTGCTGATCTCTTTCAAAATATTTCAAAAAATTCAAATTTTCAAAAAGATTCCAAAACACCAGTTTTTGGACTGAAGTCCAGCTCTGTACTTCTGTGATGCAGAATCTCCTGCAAATCCTGGCTGTTCTAGGGTGAAATGACTCTGGGCAGATGCTTCTGGCTTTACAAGGTGAGGCTGCATAGCTTAAATATTTTGCCCCCTCTTGAGTTCTTCAGTGCATTGCTATCTTCAGGGAAATAAAGATTAGTCTTTTCAGAAAATCACAGTATTTCAAGGAAGATGTGTTCTTCAGTTGCCACCTCCCTGATATGCTTTTATTTTTCTTCTWAAAAAAAAACCCTACTTTGAGATATCCCATAAGGAATAAACAAGTGTGTGTGTGTGTGGGGGGGGGGGTCTCTTCCTTGAACGTTAGCATATGCAAAATTGCATGATTTTTATATTAGACTAGGTCCCTAAATAGCTTTAACTTCAAGCTGGGTTCTTAACCTAGTGTGCAATAGTGGTTGCTCAGAGGCAATGCACCAGCTGCCGAATTTTGCTGTCTTGCTGGAAAGGTAATCAATGGATACACTGTCAGAGTTGCAGGAGGTTAGGCTTTTGCCTCAATTACCCTCATTTGCTGGTTTTCCCCACAATCCTTATGACTGCTGTTGTTGTGGCTTACTATGTTCCTGTGAATATTCTTCTGTATCCTCTGTTTTAGGTAGAATTTCAGTAGAAACTTCTAAAATTGCATTAGTCAGAACTACACAAGTCTCTCCTCTTTTGTGATAATATCCTAATAGCAAAAATAGTCTCCTCATTTTTAGAGGAAATCCAAGCTTTTTTTAAAAGTTTTTTCTAAATGTGTGATCCATTCAGAAAAGTAAGGATCTTCATGAGATCTCATTTTCCTTAATGGCAGAGAGACTCTCTCCAGTCTAAGTAATTTGCATCCGTTTCTCACATCTAGAATTTAGTGTTAATTTAACAGGGGGCAGGAGGAAGGGAAGATTCATAATTCGTTCCACCCCCGGGACAGCCGACCGCGGTCAGACTTGCTCGGGCGGCTTGGCGGTGACGTGGAAGCCGTTCTGCTTTCCCGGCGGAGTTCCAGCGCTGCGCTCACAGCACTACTGGGAACTAATGAGCACATCAGCGGGGAGCTGACGTTTCGTCAGACGTGTCGTCTTCTGCAGAACTGTCTGCTGMTGTGGCAGCTCCGATGTCAAATGCAAACCAGGAGTTTAGCCTTGTATCAGACATGCTTCTGTTGTGTTCCTATCTRCCAAAATATTTCAGACTGGTGTATACTGGGCTGATGTTGGACATCTGTCAAAAACTAGATATGTGTGTAATCATGCAGCTCACTACTGCCATCTAATAAGTACAATTTAAAAAATTCTAGAGTAGAAAAAATGCAGCTTCAGAGACTGGGGACAAAGTTGTCAAAAAGATTTCTTTGACATAAATCCAGCATTACTTTAATGACATTTTATGCTTTTAAGTTGTCTGAACTGTAGGATGCATGGGTGCCTCCCACTTGCACTAGCCGAACTATTTTTGCAGTCTCATTGCAAATGTGTACAATATAATTGAAAGTGTTTTAAAACATGTATTTAAAGGAAAAAAGAGCAGTGCTCAGACAAGTGTCTCTCCCTGCCTCAGGGGATCTAATCTAAAAGTGGAAGTGGAATCTCACCAAATCTGAGGTTGCTTTATGAAGGGTTTGGGTTTGCTATTTGACTAAAATCAAGGGTTAGGGCGAAGTTAAAGCTTGAGTCTACACTGGATTTTTCACTTCCCTAAGTGGGCAGCTGCGTGGGTTTTCGGTTTATGACTCAGCTCCTTTTCTGAACATCCACGGTCGTATCTGAACTTGTCCAGGAGAAAGCAGGGGTCAAGCTGTCGTGACTCCCTCTCGGACTTCAGAGGGTACAAGSTGGCAAAGGCAGTAACTTCCTTTCTTATGCTGTATGAATTTCCRAAAGCAGACATCTCAAAAGGCAGGTATCTAAAGGCAATGGGAAGAGAGATTCTTTATAGCAGAGATGCAGCTTCTTMGATTGGTACTCTGATTTGATGTGCCCCAGTATATTCGGAGATTGTTTAAATTGCCTATTACAGCTGGACCACATACTTCATTTTATTAGGTCATGCCACCAAATCTTTATAAGCAAGTATGTTATCCCAGTATGTTCTTACATACAGCTATACATTTTCTTGTAATGTCAGGTGAAGATTAATACAAGYTGAATACCAAGGAAAGGGGCTTCTCATCGTTCCTGTCCCAAAGTGGTAAGTGTGTACGTGTGTGTGTGTTTACATACACASAGTTTTCTCTGCTTTAGATGATAAACAAAATCAAGTTATGACCTCATTATATTCAGTGGCCATCGTGTTCCCTGGCAACAAGCTTTAACCCATTTCCTAATGGTATTTCTCTGCAATTCATTTTGAACAACAGAGCGAGTCCTCATGCATGCTGGAATAACTGAAAACGTAGCCTATGCCACAACTGGCATTTATTGTGTCCAGGATCGTTGATTCCACATATTTGGACTTTCTATGCATGTGGCACAACATATAATTCAATTAAGAAACACTATCACTCTGTTCATTTCAAAGACATGAAGCTACAAAGAATCCAATTAAATTCTCAGGACAAATTAAATAGACCTTATGTGTACTGTTTGATCTCAAATTTTCTTTTCCTTTTAAAAGAAGGACCTGTATCTTAACCCAGACYTTGCTGTCCTTGAACTCTTCAGTGTTAATTTGTCCATGACAGCACTAAGCTTTGTTTCCATAGGAATGGCAATTTTTAGGAATGAGCCAGATAGCTGCCTAGGAATTTTAAAGGGGTGGAGGACTGAAACAAAGTCATGAAATTGTCTAAAAACTAGCAGCGAAATTCAGGTGTGAGTAGTGGYGTTAACGGCTTTCTCAGCTTGTAGGTTGTGTCCTACAGAAGTTGATGTCTTGGTRAAATGAGTGCAGAAGTGTGCATTTTCCACAGATTTTCATCTTTAGTTGGTTAAGAGCTATTAACTGAACCTGTGACCAAGCCTGGGAACTGCATGGAGTGCTGAAGTCTTGCTGCARCCTGCATCCTGCCCCCTGTGCTTTGCACAGCTGTGTACATTTGAGGGTTGTCTTTTTTCATTTTTAATCTCAGAAAAGTCACAACACACACAAATGAAAGGTTTTCAATATGGAACAGTGTAATTTTTATTTTTCACTGAAAGAGTCTGGGTGTCCACTTTCTATAATGTCCCTAATGGACCAAATTGACCYTGTTCATACAGGTTGTCACTGATGGTGTGAGAGTTGGCTGTAGTTAAGGTCCTTCCTGAGCCTTGCATCTCCCTGACTCATCCCAGTAAGAGCTTCTGTGTTTGACAGCCTCATGTTTTCTGGTAATATATTTGATAGTGGGATTAAGGACAAAAAAACAACCGAAAAGCCCCAGATCCTAAAAATGCACCCATCTCCTCCTCAGCCATGAACTTCACCAGGAGGACAGCCACAGCCTGCTGATCGGTCCAACTGCCTGCGCTTGGCTCTGTTTTCTTAATGCAGTTTTTCAAAGCAGCTTTAATAGGGAGTTTCTCCTCTTGGAAAAGAGGGAGACTGAAGGAAAAAAGGAGACAGCTCCCTTGGAAATCGTATACTTCCAGGGTGGCTTTGTTTCCTGGCTGCTGGCTGCAGCTGGGGCGGGAGGCTGCAGGCTGCACGCTGTGTCCCCGCTTACGCTGTCTGGGAGCAGGGGCTCTGCAGAAGCGGGGTCAGAAACCGCAAACAAAAGCAAAACGTACGTGAGCAAAGGCTGGAGTAGCTGCTGTAACTTACAACAAGCTGTGCTTCGTACATGCAGGCCGCGGTGTATCCTAGGGAAACTTGGAGGCAAAATGCAGAATGGAGGCCAGAAGATGCACAGAAAATAGCAGTTTCTCACCGTTGTTGTTTGGAGAAGACAAATAATTCACTCTCCAGAGCGCTCCTGGTGCACAATGAGACAGCCCCTTGGATGAGGGAGGCAAGAGGTGCATGTACCCAAAGAGCTGGTGGCCTTGGGGCTGTGCCCCACTGCTGTCTGCTGCTCCTCGAGCTCTGGCTGAGGAGCAGGGTCTCCTGGGCAAGGCTTCCCACAYGGAGCGTGCTGCAATGCTGTGCTGCATGCCTTCTTCATCCTTTGGAAGTCCTCAGGGGTCCTGTTCATTGAGGCGGTGGGCTACCATCCAGAGATGTGACCTCCTTTTGGTCTGCGCCCCACGGCCACCACGAGGTTGGACCACACTGGTGAGGTGGATCTGGATGCAGCCAGCGTCTCGAAGGAGCCGAGCTGCTCCAAGCAGCTGTCTCGTGCCAGCGATGGTGCCTGGCCTTCCACCCTTGTGTCCTTGGCCCGGGTCATCRGTCGCCATCTCACACTGGTTTGTGGATAGGTGATGGGGATGCTGYGGGTGCCGTGGTGCTTGGTGGGACGCGCCGCTGGTGCCCCAGCACTGCTGAGCTTTTTGCCCGGCCCCATCGCCTGCATCATGCGTTGCGGCTTTTCAGGAGCTGTCAGCCAAAAATGGATAAAGGGGCAGTGACACCCTTAGTCCTGCTCAGCCTCAGTGAAAGACAAGCTTGGATGGCTCATGATGCCCTCCGAGGACCAGATCGTGTATTTTTGTACCGGTAAATGYGGTTTTGGAGGCCGAGGATCAGGGTGTTTCCGCACAGCCGGGCGCTTGCAGAGGCCGGATGGCATCGCGGCCTCCGACACGACGCACGCGTGTTGAACAAATGCGATAAAAGCTTATTTAAAGTAACGCAATGCCGCTTCTGTCCAAACAGATCAATTCAATGGTTATTTAGCTGAAATAAATTCAATCTGGCGTTAGGGAAGCAGCAGCAGGAGCATCTAAATATAGCAGGAGCARGCCCTGGTGTATAAGTTTTTCCGAATGCCGTGCTGTTTTCTAGCAGGGCGGGAGGCGTCGTGCGTGCTCCGGGAGGGCACCGTGCCTCCCCGCAGCTCTGCTGCGCTCGGCGGCACCCCGAGCACGGGCGCTGCRCAGCCCCGGCCGTGAACCGCTGCCCCGCAGCCGCGGCGAGGCGAGGGGACGCCGCGGGTCGATGGGGTTTCACAGACGGTGGTTTTCCAGCTTTCTCCCCTTGGCGAGGGCTGTTCCGCAGGGGTGCCCGGCCCAGGGGCTGCCAGGTGCCCCCAGGGCTGCTGGCGGCTCTTCTTGCGTCCCGGTGCCTGCGCTCTCCTGGCTGGAGGCAGCCGAGCGTCCTCCGAAGGGAGCAGGCACGCGTGCAAGCCCGTGCCCTGCGGCTGCCGAGCAGCGCCCGGGCGTTTCGGGTATCGCCCCTCTCCCCCAAATTACGCGTCTTTTAAAGCCAGTGTCAGCATCTGTGTGGTTTTTTTTTTTAATGGCTGCGCAGGCGGCACGTGGGCGTTCTGCCCTGCTGCAGACGGGCAGCGCMAGGCGCCGGGCGAGCAAACGGCGCAGCCCCGCGCGGCGCAGCCCGCACACTCGCCGCCCTGCATTGCACACTCGCTGCCCTGCATCACACACGCTGCCCCACGTTGCATTGCACTCACTGCCCTGCGGTGCGTTGCACGCTCGCCACCCTGCGTTGCACGCTCGCCGCTGCTCCCTGCAGGGCTGCAGCTGGCCAGCGCCCGCTGCGGCCCCGCCGTCGGGCACTTTGCAGGCGTTGCAGCACGGGGGACGGGGTACCAGGGATGGGGAGGAGGAAGCATCTCCCCGTTAGTTTGTATCTGCAGCCCAGCTCTGCCGGAGCGCCCCGATGCACTGCTGCAAACTGCCTCGCTTGTGTCCCCTTTAGCCAGACCATGCTGGTAGCATGAATGTGATTTTCTTTTATTTTTTTTT
>NW_028186217.1:1374977-1415099 GCF_003343005.1 Rhea americana
TGTGAAATCCCTTCCATTTTCTGTGAAAATCAGGTCTTTATGGAAGCAGAAACGTGGCTCAGCTGCACCCTATGGTGACTGATCTAACCGGACTAACTGAACTCTCAAATGTAGCAGTAATTTCACTAATATGTATTCGTGTATTATACTGAGGAGCAGAACATAAAGCAAAGGGATGGAACCACCTGATTTTAACAAGGAAAATACATAAATACRAGGTTTTTGGCTTCTTAAGAAATATGAGATTTGTTAATTCCCAGAGCAAGGAGCTTTATGCAAAATGCRTAGCAAGGACTGGCTTGTATATTAGCCAGAGCGGTCGACTCTAAAGCAAAAGCATTTCCAGTCCAAGCTGCAGACGTAAAGCAAGGATGTGCGACCAGCGAGCCCTGGCCTCAGGGCTCCTGCCCCTTTATTCCTCTAGGTGGAATGAACTCCACCACGTTTTATATATATATAAAAAACGTACATGCAAGTCTGTGTTATGGCAGGAGTGGCCCCTCCTGGCCGCAGCGCGGCGGCGGCAGCAGCTGCCCGCGTCCCGCGGCGGGAGCCGGGCGGCAGCCGCGATGCCAGGCCACGCTGCACAGATGCTCGTCTTTGGAAGGATAATTTGAGTGCGTTTTTACAGCAATCAGGGAGCTGTTGGAAGTGCTGCAGATGCATGAACAAAAGCGGGATTGCATGTGCGCTAACTAGCGCCTACAAGCACGGCGGAGGGGTGCGCCCGTCCTTCCCGCGCTGACGCAGCCGTAAATCCCGCGCGCGACGGTTTCACGGGTCTCGCGCACCAAGGAAGGCTGGATGTGGCGGACGTAGTAACACGGGAAGTATCTGTAGGTGGCTCAGTTTATGCACTGATTCCGGACCGGGATCCTGCCACGGGAGGGGCCTGCCCGAGCGAGCTGGGCCCCCTGCGCCGGCCGCAGCCGAGCGCCGGCCGCAGCGGCCCCCTTCGGCTACCTAAAGCCACGCTGGCGTCTCCAGCTTGCAGAGAGGAGACGTCTTCKGGCCAGCCCGGCGTTTGCAAAAGCCCAACCACCAGCCGGGGGAGCAGAGCCGTCCCCCTGCGCCGCCCAGTGTGCCGGCGGGCGCTGCGGCTGCCGGAGCCCCCGAGCGCTGTTGCCACCGAGGCCCAGTGCGCCGGTAACGCCAGTTCCAGACACTAACTCCGCTTGCGTTCGTCCACGGGCCCCGGCAAGGCCAGGTGACGACGGCGGGAGGACAAGCGCCCAGGGCACAGCAGCGCACCGCTGGCGCGCTAACCGGGAAGGCAAAGCACGGGCGCACCGGAGCAGCCCGCACGCCGCAGCCCCTTTGAAGGAAACGGTTGAAAAGCCACCTATCACCACCACGCGCATTTTATCGAATTAATTTTAAAATTTTTTTTAGCAAGGAATCGTACCCTGCTGCCGGTGGCAGCCGGGACCCGGCCGGCGCGCTACGCGGGCGCGCGAGGACGCAAAACTGCGCTGGAGACGGGACAAACCCACGGCACCGCTTAAACCCAACAACTTTTTAAAGTTTAATATAGCTTTAGATAAAACTGAGCTTGCAGTATTAATGAATACAAGAGAGTTTGTTATTCTGTATAATTCAAATAGACTTGTACATTTATACAGTTATAGACTGCATGCCAGAAAATGCATTTAGTTACTCTAATTTGGGTATGTACAATTTACACTATAATTCAAGCATAACTTCAGCAGTAGAGAACACAGACCGGCTGTGCAATCAGATGACTACTTTTTTTTCTCAGCTTAAGCGTCGGGGCTGCGTGAAAATGTTAATTAGAGGCAACAAGAAGCGGCAACATGAATCAAAATGAAATATTAACGAGAAATAACTTCCAGGGATGAGTTACTAAAAAAGGTACCATCCACGTTTGCACCGTCGCTCCGGTTTACGAAAGCCGTGTTTTGACCTTGACGTACCGAGCAGACKGCAGCCCGCGCGCCCGCGAGGCCGGGCGAGCAGGACGGCCAACCGCGACGTCGTCGCGGCTGCGCAGTTTCTGTGGAATTAATTCAAGGCAAGCGAGAGTACTGCCCCCGCCCCGGGTCTCGCCCGTTTTCCGGGTCGCTTTGTGCGGGCTGCGGCGCGCCTGCGGTCCCCGCCGCGGCCCCGGCACGCCGGAGGTGCCGCCTCCGCCGTCGCCTCCGCCGGGCTCGCGCAGCCCCGGCCGCCCTCGGCGCTCTGCCCCGCCGCTCGAGGCGGCAATTTGCACGTCGTGGGGGGGAAAAAAAATGTATTTTACAAGTAAACCTCAGCAAGCGTTAGCAAACGGGGGAAAAAACTTCAGATTTTTTTTTTTTTTAATCTTGCAACATTAGAAATTTGCTCCTCACGCACCCAGAGCACAGTACCAGCACGCAGGGAATCACACAGACGCTTCCCCTCGACAGCAACGSGCAAAGGACTTAAGTTTAGCCGAAGGTGTAAAAAGCATGCAGTGCCACTCAAATTACTACGGCCCGTGGAAAAACGCCGGAGGCGAGCACCACTCCGGCCGCCCCGGGGCAGCGCCGCGGTCCTTGCGCCTCGTCCCACGCAGCCCTTCCCCGCGAGAAGGAAGTATTGTCCCAGGATTTTTCCGGTGCGCTGCTGCGAGTGAGCGCGTGTCGTTGCTTTAAAATGTTTTTTTTTTTAACTTATACGTTAACAGTTGTGAACRGAATTCAGTTTTAAGTAAGTTTTACTAATTATATCTAAAGCGTACATTTTATTCATCTGTTTATTTTCTTTTTCCTCTAGCCTTAATAATCCGTTTTTAAGCAGTGCCTTATGAAATACATTTTAATTTTTTCCAGTAACCTAGAGGCAGGAAAAGATATAAACCCAAGAAAATATTAAAGCAAAAGAGAAGCTAGCAGTTAATTTAAGGCTAGCAGATTTGGTGTTAGTAATTAACTAATACGCACAACCCTTCTTTTAAGGAAAAAACATGCACCGTAACTACTTTGTTGAACAAAACATCACAAACTACAGCAGAAAAAAAATAAATATTTTTCAAATCAAGTTATAACTTACCTGAAAGTTACCCACTCGCATGTTTTACCTACTACTTACTCTTAAGAAATACAGGGGCAAGGAACACCCCTTTACATATTGTTCAGAATATACAGTATAAATACAGTCGGAATCATGCCATAAAACTATATGCAGAAATTGCACACTATTATTGCATGCGTGTGGTGCTACTACATGCCAGTTAACATCAGCGCTGCGATTACCCCGAGCAGGACGTTGCGTCTTCAGTCACAGCAGCAGACTTGCACACACGGACGGTCACCGTTAGCTGGGGGCCGCTCCCCCGGTCGCGCGCAGTGCCGGGGAACACGTAATTCAGCGAATGCACTCTTCCGGCGGGCCTGCCTCCCCGCCCCGCCGCCTCTGGCGGCAGGTCCAGCTTTCCCTCGCGCCCGGCCGCCTGGGGAAGCTATGTAAASCGGTCCGAATTCATTTTTCTGAGTTTGGGCGGGAGGTGGCCTTCCATCCTGCCGCCGCCGCCCCCGGAGAGCTTCTGGAGCTTGGGCGGCAGGTCAGCCACCGACTGGCTCATGGGATCCGAGAGCATCTTGGTGGTCTTAGAAACCAGTTTCTCCTCCGAATTCCCAGGAACTGAGCTTATTCGCTGGAGCTTCATGGGCAGATCACCCATGCTGTAGGCCTTCTCAGAGGTCGTCGAACTCATCCGTAAGAGTTTTTTGGGGAAGTCTTCCCGCCCAGTTATTTTCTGCAGTTTTGAAGGCAGTTTTGTGCCCACTTCGTCCAGCCCGTCCAGGCACTCCACGGAATTATTCCTCTCTTTGCTGTTGCTCACAGCGGGGGCTATCAAGGGCGAGGACATCAGGAGCATTTCTTCTTGCTCTTTCACGCTGTAAGGCGGCGTCGGGACTTCAAACGTCGCGTGGAACTGGGAATAATCAACTTTGAAGAATCCTTCTTCCAAGGAAATAACCGGGAAGAACCGATGACCCCAGAGCACCTCATCCTCCGTGTACGATGTTCTGGCCTGGCACGTCATCCCTGCGGTAGACACGAAAGGAAAACTGTCACCAGCGAGGGAGGCATTTTGGATGCACAGGGGAGTTTTTCGAACATTTCCAGGAAATGTATTTTATCTTTTTAAATGTATAAAAGAAAAGACATTGACGTGTCTATCATTTACATACGGCAGCTATTAAATTGTCATCTGCAATGTGAAAGGAGCCAAAAATAGAGCAAGGAGCACAACTGCGTGAATAATTCATGTCTGTTATTACGGACAGTTTTGAAGGTGCTGCTGACAAAGGGAAGATACAGGGTTATGCTGATAATCCTGGCACTAAATTAGTAAGAGCTGCTAACTATAAATAATGCAAAGTTGGATTTGTCAAATCTTAAAGTATTACCAAATTATTCCACATACATATTTATATATATATATATATATATATATATATATATATATGTTCATGTGTATTTTATGTATTATATGCACAAACCGGACTCATGTTAATGCATTTCAATACGTCAGAGAGAAGGAAGGATGTACTATGAAATACACTTATCTCTCTTCAGGTGCTTCTGCAGCGATCTGTTCACCGACCCACAATTTCTAGGCTGATTTCTAAGTTTCAAAAAATTAGCACTGAGTTCATTCTACCTGGAAAATCCATCTGCATTTCAGYTGCCTTTAAGTCAGGGGCAAAATAAAAAAGCTTTTGRAAGCACAAAAGAACGAGCCACTGGRCGGGGACGAATATCCTATCCCTATTTACTGGAAAACTGCAGCGGCTGAGGGGAGGATCCTGCAGCTCCGTGCGAACGGATCGTTCCGGGCTCGTGCCCAGGCTCCAGCTCGCAGGCCAGGGTGCTAACGTCAGGCGAATCTCTTTTCCTCTTGTTACGAAAGATTTTGCATTTTATTTTCCAAAGAAGTTATCCACCGGCAGGATACGGAAAGATCCTTCACTGCCCTCATCGTGCTAAGGGGCCTGTTAAGATGTCACCAAGGTGTCCACGAGTAACGTGCGCCCRCGGGGCAGGCACGCGCCTGCGTGCGCGCCCGCGGGAAAACCCGACCACGCGCCCACCGAAACCCTCCCCGTTACTGCAAAACCTCCGGCTGCAAAGCCACTGTTTGCTGTACTCCGGGGAAGGCCTTTCCTACAGTAAAAATATCCCGACTTTATTGTGTGCTCCTGCAGGACTCCAAGGACAGTCACCGCCTTGGGAAAAGGCAGAGGCGGATCTGCCCCGGGCCGCCCCGAAGCGACGTCGGGGCGCTGCAAAACCGAGGCGGGGGCCAGCTGCTCTCGCTCCCCTTCGGCTGGGGAACAGCGCGGAGTCCCGCTGCCAGCACCTGCTCGCTCACCTGCTCCGGATTTTAAATGAAAACAAACGTCTGAACAGTGTGGTAAGCCAGACCACAGTCGCTCAAATCGGAGCTCCAAGCCGGCTCCGTGGTTCGCTGAAAAGACGCACAGCGACGGACGCCCGCAAGCCGCTCCTCTCAGCCTGCTCTGCAAGCCCGTTAACACGGCTCACCGTACCGGGCACACCCGGGCAACGCAGCCCACTGCGGGCCTTTCCGAGGGGTTACAGCGTGTGGTTAAACACCAAGAGCTCCCATCTCTTTTGCTGGAACGGTTATTTTTCATATTAACACTTTTCCATCAGAATTTCAGAGTGCAATTTTTATTAAASTGATGATAAATCAGCTTGAAGCATWAAAAAACGGTACATTTGCAGCCAGCGTTTCTCAGAGAAGGGGCCTGGGCAGTGCGCCGGAGCACCCAGGTGCGTGGGGTGCAACAGGGGAGCGTGGTTACTGGCCGATCCTGATAACCCTGAAGCCTACTAATTCCCTGCCAGCCTGGGGCCCCGGGGCGCTGCCCCGCCAGTGCCAGCTCCTCCCGCAGCATTTCAGCCGCAGACTTACACCCCCCCCCCCCCCAAAAACCGCAGCTCCCACGCCACGGCACCGGGACCGCCGCCGGCTCCGGGCGACACGCGCGGGGAGGAGGCGGCGACACGCAGCAAACCTGCAGCGTGCTTTCTGCAGAAGGCAGGGCTCAGCCCCACTCACTGCTGAAACCTGTACGCTGCTCGAAGGAAAGCAGGTCGGGGATTAAACAAATCAACCACGCGTGCAGATAGCCACGCACGCAGAAAGCGAGGGGGAGAGCAGGGTCCGGCAAGCAAGAAAGCGCACATTTATGCAAGTCAGGCATCAGTCTGAGGCTAAACATCTTAATTTCTCATCGCACTGAATAGCAAAYCCAGGCTTCTGCTTTGCTACTCGATTTAGACGCTGTTTATGCTCCGGTACTATAAATACCTCCCTGGTTTATTCYGACTGCACTGTTCTCCCAGGAGCTATCTTGACACTTAAAAAATAGTAGTGACAGCCAATTTTTTTGTTGTTTTTATCAGCTGGTCCTGTTCTTAGGGCAATTTTTAATCACTCATACATGCGCAGTTTTCTGACATCCTGCAGACAGCTAGCCTTGATGCTTACCAGGCCAGCAGCGAGCTATGATTAGCACATATTATCGCAGCGCATAAAACCGGCGTGCTGARCAAGGTGCCAGGGCACGTCCTGATGCTGCTCCCACGTCAAGGCAGGCAGGAGCGGTTACCGTCCTGGGAGCTCACTCGCCCGGCTTTGCACGAAGCACTTAAGGAAAGGGGGGGRAAARGGGAAAAAAAARGGRAAAAAAGAGGGCTGCAGCATTTGGAATGGCTGTTCTGTGTTCAGCACACRGAATTTGGCAGTGCTATTTCCCATATTTTTCCAAAAAAAATGGGCCAGATTCTCAGCTGCCCCCCCAAGAACTGTTTAATGCACATTTAATGCAGTGACTGTGATTTATGCTGAGGATCTGCCCTGGTATTTTTCATMCYCCCCCCCCCCCCGAAAAGCACATTATTTTGGAAGGCTCTGCCTTGCTCCCTCCTTTCGAGTGAGTCAGGGTGGCTTCCAGCCCCCGTCGCTCTCGCTTGCAGCAGATTTCTCTGCAGAGCCATCTGCCACCCCCCAGCCTTGGCAGCACCTCCCCGCTCCGGGAGCGTTTCGGAGGGAGCGCAGGACCCCCATGCGCGCCCTCGSTCCCCGGCCAGGACGAGGGGGGGGACCCTGGCTGCTGCCGGCATCGATCCTGCCTCCCTGCAGCGCCAGCGAGCACCCAGCGCCGGGGCCTGGCTGCCGCTCTGCAAATCTACGTTCCACGAATTAGCTTAAAATAAAAACATCAGGACGTTTCGACGATGATGCAAGGAATGCGAATCAAACCCCAGCCCGTTCCCCGGACTGCACGAGTGCTTCGGCCGCGCTGGACTCCTCTCAACGCCCCCCAGGCCACGAGTTTCTGAAACCCTGTAACAGAGCACTTCTTAAATTTTCAGTTTTTTGTCAGGCCTAAAATAATACGAAGGAAATGGTTGGCTCTTCCAGAAGGCGTCGTTCAGGTGCCTACCTAAAACACGTGGTGTTACATGCTATTGCTCCCGGCAGCTCCCACGGCAAATAAACACAGCTGCAGGAAGACAAGCAGAAAAACAGGCAGAATATCTTTCTCGCAAATACATAGTCGTTCATTAGGCTTCATTTCCTGGCAGCAATTTCAGAATTTTACAAAAATTATATATCTATATGGAGGCAGAAATGCCTATGATGTTTCAAAATAACCACGMTCTTCAGAAAGGGCACAGCAGAATTTTCTTGGTTTTGTGCAGTAATTCGCTGCKGCTGCAGTTAGCTCCTGGAATATGTATGAGTGACGCGAGCTAACGTAAAATCGATTCCAATTTTTGGAGATAACGAATGTTCTCTCCACGTCTCCTTCCTTCCTCAGAGGCTTGGTGTATGTCCTGCACCACGGACTTTGCACAAACTTTAAACGAATCCGCTCTGCTTTCTTTGATCAGCCCCGAACCGCAGCACCTTCCTGCGGCTGCTCTTCTGCACCGCTCAGCAGCATCTCGACCGCGGTGCGCCCCGAGCCCCCCGCTCTCCGCGGCGGCGTTTTTCCCGATTCAGAGGTTTGCCAACGCCTTTTCCCTGCGCGGGAAGGGACCCCCGGAGAACCCGGCCCCCGGCGCGCCGGGGCGGGCTGCAGCGGCTCTTTCCCACTGCCGTCACTCCCGGCTGACCCCCCCCCGCACCAGCAGCGGCCCCCCGGCCCCGCGGCGCTCGCCCCGCTGGCTGCTCTGCGCAGGCAGGCGGCCGGCGGCCCCGAGCACGGAGCATCGGCAGCCATCAAATGAGAAAAATAAAAAAGACGACGACTTTACAAGGTCTCGTATACACAGTCCTTCGTGCAGTTCCGGATGAAAAAAAAAGCCGGTGTCATTTACAACTTTTCTCTATGAACTCCAAACTCTACGAAAAGCACTCAAAAAAATGTCACCGTTCAAAGTTTCCAGCTTTATGTAGTAACATCACACGTAATATATTCAAAATTGTAATAACGTGGGTGCTAGTGTGGAGACAACTTTAATAGTCGAATCAAAATCACTTACATTTCTGAAAAAGTACTTCTGCACCCGCTACGCCCCGACTCCCTGCAGCCTGCAGGTGTTCACACGTCTTCCTACCTTCTCCTGGTGCCTGAAGAAATGCAAAGCTTGCTGTTGCCTCTCATGGCAGGCCAAAGCAAAAGCAAAATTTTGCAAAGCAAAATAAATAAATAAATAAGCAAGGACACCCAGTGTTAATGCCCAAGAGCCAGGCAACACCACAGCAGGTCACAGCCCCTGCTCCGGYGTGCAGCTCCGTTCGGGGACGCCACGAGCCGCAAGGGCGGGATTGGAGCGCGTGSAGAGCAGTCCACGCTGCGCAGTATTCCCCGGAAGAGCTCAAGCAAAAGCTTAACGGCGGCTCGGGCGAGGAAAGAGCAGTCCGCTAGCAAGGAAGCTGGTGGGCCGCTCTGCCCGCAGGCCACACGCCCCCGTTAGCAAGCCCGGACGCTGGGGCTGAGCTGCTCTCCGTCTTTTCCTGGCACAAACCCCAGCTGCTGGCCCCGGCTGCAAGCATCTCCAGCTTCACAGGGACATAATAAACCCAGTTAAATCTGCGCAAACACAAAATCATGTTGGTAATTTTAGTCCCTTTCTAAGGCACAGCCAGCTACACCTCGGAAATTGTGGCTTCCAGCAAGAACCGCCTGCCGAAATGGCCAAGCGCTCCCCAAAAAAAAAAACCGTACGCCCGCTACTTCCACGTACGTAGTCTGACCTCAGCAGATCTCAGTTTGATCTCCTCGATCTCCCCGGGGGGCGAGGAGCAGCGGGCGCAGGCCACGGGGCGCGCACCCCGCCGGCGGCCCCTCGCCGCGGCTGCTCCCTCGCCTGTCCCACCGCGACCGCCGAGCAGCGACCGCGACCGCCGAGCAGCGACCGCCGAGCAGCCTGCTGCGCTACCTGGGAGTCCCTAATTATTTTGTTTGTGTTTACTGATGTTCTCAGATTGATCCGCTCAGCGCTAATGAGGCATTTCCTCTCAATTAGGAACTCTTTCAGAGCAGAGCCCTAACGCCCGCGAGCTTTGCGGATGAATTAATCGCAGCAGCCGCGCCGCTGGAAGGCGCCCGCGGGCGCSTTGGTGCACCGAGCCGCCCGGCCTCAGCCCGCACAGCCGCGCCGGTGACCGCAGGAGCCGGCGGCCCTCCCTCGCGGACCGCAGCCCCCACTGAACATTTTTCGACCCGCACACTGGTGCAGATTTGCACGGGTAACGCGCACGAACGCCCTCGGCGCCGGCAGGCCGTACGCCCTCGCGTGCAGCTGCCCGGGGAATGGGTGCGGGGTCTGTTGTAAACTCTCAGGTCTGCCAGGAATAAATTCCGTTTCATGCGAGCTACTCAGTATAAAGCATTATATAAATTTCCTACAGCTTTAAAAAACTGCCGTGGTTTGACTGCGGAGCAGTACTGGGAGAAACAGCCACAAGCAGAGAATCCTTGCACTAAGATGCCTGCTTGAAAAGAAATATTAAATATAAATCGATGCTACTTCATCATGCAACATTAAGTCAGCAATGTTCCACTGTGGGAAATTTCATCCCCATTACTGCATACAGGGTGAATTTAAAGCATCTGCGGTATAACAAGAAAGACGAAACAAGCTACAATGAAACATTTTGAATATGCTTAGCACTACAATTTGTGTCCTGTTAGATGATTTCATCTAATGTATGTGAAGTGTCATGCTAAAAAATAAAAAAGGAAAAAAGAATAAATAATTAATAGAATACTGAAGAGTAGTTTGGAAGATATCTATATTTAGCGAGAAAGTCTCTAAGGTCTCTTCTCTATCTCATATTTCTATTCTGGCTCATCACATGTTATCAGCTGAGAAACTCTCTTGAACCCCATTTACATTAGCTGATGACGCAACCAGTTAATAACTAAAGGCAGGTTCTCCCTGGCCAGTCATAAGGTATTGGGGCCTTTCCTGGCTGCTCTTACACCTGAGGTTTCCTAAAGGTAAGTGTAACAACTTCACAACTATCAATAACAGAGTGCCAAAGGTGACAGATTCACAGAAGGTTGAGGTTGGCACGGACCTCTGAAGATCAGCTAGTCCAACCCCCTGCTCCAGCAGGGACCATGCTGCCCAGGCCCATGTCCAGATGGCTCCTGAATATCTCCAGAGAAGGAGACTCCACAACCTCTCTGCGCAACCTGTTCCAGGGCTCTGTCACCCTCACAGTAAAGAAGTTTTTCCTCAAATTCAGATGCATTTTCCTGTGTTTCAGTTTGTGCCTGTTGCCTCTGGTCCTGTTGCTGCGCACCACTGAAATGAGTCCAGCCCCATCCCTTTGACACCCTCCCTTAAGATACTTAATCACGTCGGTAAGATCCCCCCTCACCTTATCTTCTCCAGGCTGAACAGGCCCAGCTGTCACAGCCCTTCCTCACAGCAGAGATGCTCCAGTCCCTTAGTCATCTTAGTGGACCTTAGCTGTGCTTGCTCCAGTAGCTCCATGTCTCTCTTGTCCTGCGGAGCCCAGAACTGGACACAGTTCTCGAGGCCTCCCCAGGGCTGAGTAGAGGGGCAGGATCACCTCCCTCGACCAGCTGGCAACACGCTTCCCAGTGCACCCCAGGAGACCATTGGCCTTCTTGGCCACAAGGGCACATTGCTGGCTCGTGGTCAATCTGTAATCCACCAGCACTCCCAGGTCTTTCTCTGCAGAGCTGCCCTCCAGCAGGTCAGCCCCCAGCTTGTACTGGTGCCTAAGGTTATTTTTCCCTAGGTGCAGGACTCTGCACTTGCCCTTGTTGAACCTCAGGAGGTTTCTCTCTGCCCAGGTCTCTCTGAATGGCAGCACAGTCCTCACGTGTGTCAGCCACTCCTCCCAGCTTGGTATCATCCGCAAACTTGCTGAGGAGGCACTCTGTCCTTTCATCCAGGTCATGGATGAACAAGTTGAAATATGCTTTTTAAGCATTTAAGCATGTACGATCTGCAAGTATATGCCCTTTCCTTTACACAAAAACACTACTAAATACCAGGTTGGACTACTCTAGGAGGACAACATGATCGCAAGCACATCCGGATGTGAAGAAACCTTCATCTGGTCTGCAAAGCATACAGCTAATCCCAGTCCTTCCCATGGTGAATCTGCCTCTGGTGAGGCTGTTTCACTGCAGATATCGACATTGTAAAGAGTTGAAATTGCCATTTTGATAGGAAATACAAGGGAGCAAATTCTGCATTGCTTGCAAGCCAGCAAAGTGGAGACAAGAACCTAAAAAAAAAAAATCTAACTATTGCATTGGAGAGAGGGGCTGAGAAGCAAAAACTCTTGGATCTACTTAGCTTGGTCACAGCATAAAGTAGGCTTCCATGAAAATATATGAAATTATTTAACAACTGAAACAATACAGAAGATTTTAGAATTTATTTTGGAACTGATGAGAAAGGAAATGAAGCCTGTTAGCCCGCGCAGGGGTACGTAGGCTCCACAGAGAGGTACCGGCAGGACCCAGCTGGCAACCTCAGAACGTGCCCTCGCTGGACTTTCTATTGCRTTGCTCTTCTAGCTTCATGTGCGACGTTCCCTCCAGAAACTCATAAAAAATACGGGGAAGCAACATCTGTGCCTTAATTTCAGTTTGACTCTTTGCCAGTTACATAAAAAAGTCAAGAAAGCAACACTGGTCAGGCATCCTTAGCGTATTTTTTCATGAAGGAGCTGAGCTAAATATACATGGTCCTAAACGGAGGAAGATTTCCAAAGAGCAACTAGCCGCTGAAATTGGGTTGATCAAGAATAACTGACACGCGACACATCACGTAAGTTATTGAAAAAGGACAACGCACAGCAGTAATATACGCTGTACGATAGAGATGTACGCTGCCAGCTGCAGTTATACCTTAAAAGCTCATTTTAAGTATTTTACATGGGAGAAATAGGGGCAGATATACAAATGAGGAATGCCGGGACACAGAATGAACTCGCCAAATACCATGACGTTAAAACCACTGATGTTCCTCCATACCTGTGTCTTAGAAATGCCACATCTCTGTATTTTTAAACTTTTAAAATACAAAAAATATGGGTCTTCCTCAGTTTTCAGTTGTTCTGTACACCCCTAAACTCACAGATGTTGAGCTCCACACTCAGGATTTTCTGTCCTGCACACGACCAGCAATGATATTGTAGGCATGGGTGAACTGAAGTTATCAACAAATACGTGAATTCTCATGGAATATTTCTGCTGCAAATTTCAAGATGTAGCCAACTGGTCTCAGAAAGCATTACTGGCTCAGATGCCAAGAAAAGGCTGTTTCTACGTTCCTACTTTGCTTTGTTTCTGACAAAACATACTGCCTTAATAAAGTGTTTTTACTAAGCAACAGAGGATTTTAAGCTTTTCTTGGGAAAAAAAAAAAAAATCTTGTCTGAAAAGACCAGAGGCAAAGGAAAAGGTTGTATTTTCACAGGTGGGTAGAGAAAATGCAGCCTACCGTAACAGGAATATGCACTTCCAAATGACAACATCAATAGCAGCACTTTTGAAACGTAATTTCCTATTAAGAGCAATAGTAATAATATAATTTGAATAATAAATCTTAATGCGAGAGCAAGCCACTTCATTAAATATGGCAATCTACCCCACTCTTCAGCCATCAAAATCGGACTTATTTACCCTAAGGAAAATACTTGTAGGTTTTTCAGCTGAGTTTCAGTTACATGTTATCCCCCCCCCTTTCTTTTTGAATATTTTTCTACTTCTCTGCACTTTATGCCGTTTCCTCCCTCGACAGCCCCGCAGCTCCCGCGGGGGGGGAGGATCGGGGCGCGGCGCTCTCGTCTAGAGGCGACCCGAGCCCGGGGCTGAAGCCCGCGCGGWATCGGTGCCCCCCGCCCCACCTGCTCTTACCTTCGCGCTCCCCTGTACTCGGAGGTCACAATTTTGACTTTGAAGTTGTTCCAACCTCTAGTTACTCTGGCCCCGAAACCCATATCCCCCAACCATCAAACCASCACGGAAGGGAGCGAGAAAGTATCGTATTCCTGCTCGAGAAGCCRCTTCACAACGCAAACCTGCGAAACGGCTAAGGGCAAGCGGCAGAAGAAAGATTTAAAGACTTYAACGAGATYTGAGGAAAAATTGAATTGAAATCTAACGAGATTTCCTTTGCACCCTGGCAATCCTGCAAGATGCTGGTCTGCACGCGCAGCTGGTGACGCGGGAGAAAGCCGAGCGTTCCCAGCTCCTGCAGAAACACCCCAGGACTCTGCCTATTTGTGATTAAGGACCTGGTGTTGTGCCACATAAACCAGTCTGCRTTGTGTTAAAGTCCTCGAAGAGGACGCCTCATTTTTACCTCACCCATTTCTCCATCCCTGCGTCATCTCTCCTTGGATGAGCCCAACTGAAAAAGGTGGAGAGTGCGGACCAGACGCGGGTGCCGGCCCCGGGCACACGCAGCAACGGGATCCCTCGGCGCCTTAACACCGTCCCTGCCCCGAAACAGCCCGTAAAACGCTCTCGAGGTGCGCAGAGGACGCAGACGTCGCGTCCCACAACCGTAAGGAAGCCCTTCGCGGTAGGCGTCCTCGCCACGTCCCCACCGCTCTCCTCCGCGAGAGCCACCMGCTCGGCCACTCCCAGGCCGCGCCTGCAGCAGCCCATGGCACGGGCTGGAAGGAGCTTTGGCAGGACACTGTGCAATGCAATTCCCTGATTTTGCCAAAAGCAAGAATAGTCTTATCAGGTGGAGCKCCACTCCAAGCCTCTGAGGCTAGAAAAGGGCGAGATTATTAATGAAAGTTCTCTTCTTGAGCAACCGATGAGTAACAAAAAAAAMCCACAAAAAACAAAAAGCAAACCCCAATAAATAAAATAACCATGCAGTAATGCTACGATCGTGTCCTGGAGAGGTGGGCTGGCAATACCAAAACGAAACAGCTCCTGCTCTCTTCCCTGAGCGCTCAGAATACAACAGCTACCCARTAACTGCTAATACTGTGCTGGCATCAGAAATACTGATTTATGCACGTGACAAGGACAACACTCCTGTAACGCATTTTAACCGGATAAAAACAAAAACTCGGGCACCCTGCTCGCTCGCGGCGAGCTGAACGGGGGCGCCTGCCCGCAGCCCGGGGCGCCCGCACGGCCCGAGGGCTGCACCGCTCGCGGACCGCCGCGTGCTCCTCCTCCTCCTCCTCCTCCTCCTCCTCAGACGAACGTGAATAAACGGGGCATCGAGCAGAGGCAGCAGCCCCGGGCTGCTCTCCCGGCACGGTGCGGCACGGTGCGGCACGGCGGCTCTCCATCGTTGGCCTTTGCCCCTGCTGCACCGTTTTTCAACCACACTCGCAGTCACGACGGCTGTACGTGAGCACCTATTCCCCTGCTAACCCGAGCGTCTCCGAAATTCAGAGCACCACCYCTTAGCCAAAAATAGCTGCTGCAGAGAGCGCCTGTACTTTGGAAACCCATTAACGTTAATGACTTAAGGAGGTGATTACTTTTGCAAACCTTTGCCTCTGGAACAGGTGAGGAGGCTTTTTGCATCACTTGCGTAGCTCGAGCCCAAGTCACCAATGTTTTTGGAAGGCGGCAGAACTCGTTGTTCCTCAGAAAAGAGCCTACCCCAGAGATCCCCCGCACGGCAGAGCGGGTGCTGACCTGGGCGAGCTCCGTGTTTCACCCCCTTCCATCGGGACGTTGCTCCGTCTTTCACTTGACTTGATTTCCTCAAGGCTTTTTACTCACTTGTGAGGATCAGCGCGAGGATAAAGCARCACCACAACACCTGCCAACCCTACCAGATGCAAGGTTTGCTCTCAAAATGCTCTTTGCCTTGACGGCTTGTCCAACTCCAGGTGCACAGGTTAAGCAAACCGCAGGTTTTGGTCGGAGCTCGGGGCCTTTGGGATCTGCMGGGATCTGGATGGCTATGCGAGAGGACAGCATTGATCTGGCCTTATCGTATTTGCATCTGATCCCCTGTGCTTAAATGGAAGTGTAAAAATCTTAGCGTACATGTCACACCTAATGTGTAACGTCCTCTCACCCATACGTGCATGCTCCTAACTGCTGGCGAAAGGATACCTTTCCACAAGGTGCGTATCCCCCCAAAAGTGAAATTTAATGCATATCACCTGTTTTTTTAAACTATGTCAAGTAGTTGACTTTTATGTTAATATAAAAATTTTGCAAGCACACTTGATGCTGGCAGAAAAAAAAGATCAAAAGAATCAATTCCTCTCCCAAACAATAAAACTGTCTATGAAGCCTATTTATCTGGAGATTTATTGATTGCTGCATCTCAGCTGGTTCAGCATGTTATCTGTGTAATACTGTGAAAGACAACGCAGGCTTCAGCTGGAAATCATCTTCTGTTCATTCAGCCACTAGATTTTGTTTTTGCGTTAGCCCTACAAGTTGTGTCAAAAGTCCTTCTGGTGTTGGGGATTTATTTTGTTTGTTTCCTAGAAGTATTCTTTGTGATCTGATTTGGGCCTAAATGATAAARATTCACAGAAGCTACCACCAGCCAAAGATGCTAAAACTTCTGAAATGAAYTTTATACATTTGCTTTAGTGTAGCRCTCCCTCMTATACAAAGCCCTAATACTGTGCCTGGCCACTGGCCGCTYGAGGGTGTGCAGTCAGACTCTACTACTTCCTCCCCACTTTTATGAGGTACAACTAACCCCAGCTATTCTTCCCATGTTTCACATTTTGGGTCACATACAGACCATGGCCACACTGACAGTATGTCACTGACTTCCCAAATATAAACCCAAGAACAGACCTGGAAGACCATGTAGGACTCCAGTCAATAWGTTGTAGCTGAAAGGATGGATCTGAGCCATGAACACAAGATCCAAATCTAASTCCAAAATTCTCCAGCAAAGCATGAATTTTGACTTTTGTTAATGAATTTCAGGAGTAACCCAATGTATTTGTGATAATAACTGATACTGGTTGAATGGGAGCAATTAAATCAGACCGTGGTCACTGCTGGGCTTGCAGGGGAAAGGATGGTGTCCGCGGTTCCCCAGGAGCGTGGYTGGGCTTTCCACAGGCCTGTTGCCTCTGCGGCTTCAGCTACCGCTGACGGTCACTGCTCAGCACCCATCAGCAGCTACAGCTGGATACAAGGCGATTTTGCCCGTGAGTGCTGTTTTTACAATAACAGCACRCAGCTAAAATCTATCTTCGTTCAGGAAACGTGCTCCCTCCGCAAATAAAATACGGAGCTGAGCTATATATCTTCGTTATCAAGTAGACCGTCATCACACCTTTGGCCACTGTCACATCAGCACTGGTGCTTGGCGGGGATGCTCTGGATGCTAAGAGGTCTCCGGTTCACCTGCTCGTGAATAACACTGGAGCGCTTTGGGGGCCATGGAGAGCTCTCGTCGTACTCGGATAACCCCGCAGGTAACTTCCACACAGTAAGCAGACAGRAAATAATCAAAGCTAGCCATAACTCTTCCAAACGCTTTAGCTAGCTGGAAAAATCAGACCAGGCACCTAAAAGCCCATCAGTTCCTTGATTACTCTATTTATCATGGTTGCGAACACAGCAGCAGCTGCGGTACTACGACCAAAGACTCCATTAAAGCACTTAGTCTACCGCTAGAGCCATGCATCACGGGGCAACGGCCCGGCACTCCGGCTCTCCATCGCTGGAAAATCAATGTTCCGCGGTACAAGCCCTCCTCAGGCAGCCAGCAAAGACAGCTAGCAGCTCCTGCTGCACTTGGCCAAGAGGCGTCATCCAGGGGCGGCCTTCCTCCGGTACCACGCACGCGCTCCGCGCGGGCACAGAACGCGTCCGTCTGTCCGCATCCGTCTGTGCCAGCTGAGGCTCCCTGGAGACCTCCTATTAGCATAAATAATTAACCCCCRTCAAGTTATATTTAGCTTAAATCAACAAAGCTAAACCATAAATCCCATCAAAAGGTACCTGAAGTCTGRACACTGAATGTCAAACAATGTTCAAGATAGGACTAAAAGAAAAAATTGAGGAAGTTACAAGTTAAGTATTTTGTTATAAAAAAAGGTAACCTTTTCAGTAGTTCAACTTTTTGTCATTTCCTCACATATTGTGTCATTAAAACTAGTATTATGATACCTATTAAAAAATAGTTTGTTTGAAGCARTGATAAGTTTTATCAAATGTGCTGAAAAATATCTCCTGTGAAAACAATTTTAAGAGATATGTTGAATAAAGACTTTTCCTGACATTCACTAACAACAAAATTATTTGACAGCAATTTTTCTTTTTTTTTTAATTTGAAACTTTCTGCAAATTCTAAGGCTAATTCCTCAATTACAGGACTGAATTTTGTTCCAACATCTTAATTCTGCATATATCTTTTGTGGGTAAAACGGGAAAATCTGAACAGACGCATTGCCATTTTGTCACCCAAGCCGTGATCTGTCAGACCCTTAGAGACGGGAACTGCTCTACTGAAAATGGCCATGTTTACTTCCACGCTTACAGTCTTGGGGCTCAAAATGGCAGTTTTTGACAGTGGAAAAATCTCAGAGCTTCTACATATCTTTCCGTTGAAATACCGTGGGAATGACCCTTCGTGACACAGAACGCCTCCCGGGGCTGTGCGATCCCCGGGCAACGAAGGAACTCTTCGGCAGGTCACACGTGGAGGAGCCTGAGCCAGGAGACCCCGTTCCTCTYCGCGGCACGCGTTCTCCCTCCTTTGCCATTTTCACTTTCTCTGCCCATTAGAAGAAACCTGTCCATCCTCATCAGTGAAAGTGCAACTGTGTGTCACGAACACACAGTCAACAACACACAACAACACACAACCGYCTAAGTTCTTCCTACCAGCTCGCTGAGATGTACCTTCCTCTAGGCAAAGACCAAGCCTGAAAAAGTTAATTGTCTGGAAATACATAAGTAACCGAAAGTAGAGAATTAGAACTAAAGCACGGTTTTGATTGCTGTACAGTCAGTTTTGTGATTTATTAAGCTACTGCACAAGCTGGAAATCCTGCACAAGCGGAGCGCAAAGGCGCAGAGAACGGCGGGCAAAACATCAGACTACGCCGTGTTTTCCTTTCTCTTCAATTTTTCTCCCCCCCCCCCTTTTTTTTAAGCCTTTCTCCGCGATGCAGCTTGCCACTGGGCAGCGGGGAGCCCCAGCACGTCGGGGCTGCGGCGCGGGGACGCGCAGACCTCGGGCACGTCCCGCCAGCGAGCCGGGAACTTCTCCAGGGTCTGCTCAGCCCAGACRTCTTTTTCCCCTCATAAAATCCAGAAAGCCCTACGTAGGTTTTGGATGACTACCTGCCCAACTCGCTCGTAGAGCCTCACAGCGTTTCACCGACGTGACTGGCTGCTTTGCCTTGTTCCTGCCAAATGATTTTATTGTAATATAGTTAGTTAAAAGCAGCATTTAGTGAAAGTTTTGTCACCACACGCTGATGACACAGCTGTCTTCCTTAGCCTAAATCTCACTTCTGCATGACAAAAATAACAGCTGACAGGCACAGGACAAGCTCTGAAATGGAAGCTGCAGCTATTTTACTTCACCCAAGGCCTGCTGGAGCTCTGCAAAGCGGCAGCGGCGCTCTGCAGCCGCCCTCCGTTCGGAAGGACACGTCCCTCCCTCGCTCCCACCCTTCCCTGGCGCGCTGGGGCCGGCGGGGCCGTGCATCACCACCACCACCAGCAGCACCAGCACCAGCACCACCACCACCACCAGCACCAGCAGCGCGGTCCTCCTCCGCGGGCTGGCCGAGTGCTGCGGGCCCTAGCGCATCCCGCGTTCCCGGCCGCATCCCAGATCCCTCCTGCCAGCGAGCTGCACAGCTAAAYGGTTTGAACTGCCAAACAACGTGGACAAATACAAGTGCAAACAGCTATGCTAGAATGCAGCTCTGGGAAAAAAAAACGAAAAAGATGCATCTAAAAGCTCTGTCGTCAGAGTCCTTGGCTTTGCTGGAAAGGAAGGCGTCGCACTACGAATTACAGCAGAGCGGCGAGAGATAAACGCGCATCCAGGCGCGTTTTCACCCTTGGTAGCTCTGCTGTAGCTGACCTCTGCGCTTGGAGGACAGCTGCAGCCAGCGAACCCGCTCGCAGCGCAAAGCTGGACGCCCGCTCCCCCAGCGGCGACGTTTCAGAAACAAGCGTGTGCGGGTTCGGGACGCCACGGGCGCAAGCAGAGCGAGCCGGGTGCGCCGGGCAGGACGGCCGCCCGGGCGCGAAGCCTGCTGCGAAACGCTTGGGAGGTATCGCTGGGCTGCGGACAAAACGAATACCGGCAACAGCATCAGTAACTACTGAAAACAACGTCCGAGGGAGGAAGTCTCCACTACCAGTCACTTACTTCAGCTCCTCTGAAATAAGCCTTGCCCGAGCTCTTTTTATGGTCTTCCATGTCCACTTGCAGCACTGTTTATTACAGTAGTCAAAATCTTAGCTATTATTTAAAAATATTCATTAAGGCAGAGGAAAGAAGTTGCTACACCAAAATAATAGCAAAGGCTTTGATTAATACAATATGCAAAATACTATCTGCAGAGCATGATTAATATAAAGAAAGCATGTTTTGTGTGTCTCGCTTTTGCAAAAACCAAGATATTAAAAAATACTACACCCAAAATTGTAAGAGGCCCACTTTGCAASCCTTTCAACAGAATTATTTAAGCACTGTAGAATGACTTACATAAATTCTGTAAATTATAAATAAAAGACAGTATGTGTAGAAGASAGGGATAAGGGAAACGAGCACTTCCTTCACGTGCACTAAGCTTACTCTGATACCAGCAAAGTAGCRGAGCAAATCTTTTTCCCCCACAAGCACTGATTTGAGTACCTAGCGAAACCAATTCCTATCCTGCAAAATTAGTTTGCAACCTGACACATTTTCCCATTCTTTACTGGTYCAAAACATTAAAGTTTCATTCTTCACCAGCATCCAGGAGGCAGTCCTGCAAAGCGCAGCAAGCCCCCAGCCCCTGCCCAGCCAGACTGAGAAGGGACCCGGACGCCTCTTCGGGAGCACGGTCCCAGCCCAGCTGGTCTCTCTGCAACCGGCCTGAGAAACATTCGCCGAGCACTGGTGAAAACTTGCGCATTTCCATGAACCTCGTTTCTCTATATAGCTTTCATACCTTCCAAAGAAAACACGCTCCCTAAATGCAGAAGTGTGATGGAGCGCAGCGAAAAACACCGCTCCACCATGCCCAGCAATGCAAAAATGAAGAACATCATTATTAAATTGTAAAATGAAAAGCCACGTAGGTATTTATGAATGTAGAGAACGTAAAGCTTAGTCACGTTTAAGTATCACCAAGTGGTTCTACTTTCAGTCGAGCATGAATTCTCCATTTAGATAAGGCTGCAAAAATATTTTCCACAGAAGGTGAAAGCTTGCGTTGCTTACTTTTATTAAATGTGTTCTTCCCTTCAGAATTGAAGAATAAATTAATAATTCCTAACTCCACATATTTTAAGACATGTCCTAGTAGTTACAAAAACACTCTGCTGAACCCAGGAACACAGAGACATCTGTTTATTTAGCTGTTTCCCATTAAAAAATTCCAAATTCTTTTAGTGGAGTTTTAAAGCAACACTGAACAGATCTGAAAATAAGCACTARACCACCAAAGCAAATATACTCCTCTAAAATATCAAGTCAGTAAAAAGTATAGTAGGGGATTAGATGTGGCAATTCAACGTAAGGCAGAAAATAAAAATGAAATGCTAATAGTCCTGTGGGATGAACTTTTATAACACCTGTGTAAGCTGCACTGGATCACAAAGCAGCAATTTATACAACACTCAGCTCCTTTCTCTTGCAAAAATAAACAGAGCTTTGGGTCATTTTCTAGAGCAACACAGTAAGAATACAGAAGAGGAGGAGACTGTTTGTTATCTAAAAATCTGGGTTATCCAAACTAGGATTGTGCCCTCTCCACTTGCAGGCGATAATGAGTTTTAAAGTCAGTTAGGTTCATATATATACATACATACATATACAGGGGTGTGTGTGTGTACACATACATACATAYATATATAAGTAAGTGGCATTTTCCAAGGCCAAGCAGTCGACAGCACAGCGCGGGTGAGGGTGATTTGAGCTGTCCTGTTGCCGGCGTGCCCTAATGGATGTGAAATGACAGTTGTTAAGGCCATTAAGCATTTCGGGTCCTYGGCACCACGTTTTCTTCCCGAAGAAGGCGGTCAGCAGTCCGTCAGCAGAACAGTATGAGACACTGGGGCTCCTGCTCGGCAGCAGAGACGCCAGTCAGAGGAGCAACCTCAAGTCCTGAGACAGCTGGATAACCGAAACCACGCTCTCAGTAAAACACATTTCACCAAAACACATCAAACTATCCGCATCTTTTCACCCTCCCTTTCAGCACATATTCTTTCTTCTGTTTAAAGGCTATCTTGTTTTCTTCTACAGAGGTGGGAGATGTTGTTTTTCTGCTGCGAGGTATGCATTTGTTGCACTCCTTTTGAACTATCTTTCTATTCACTTATTTATTTTGCCTACATCTATCTTCGCCTCTTCTGCTTCTGGCCACTTCTTGGGTTTAAAAAGGGTAAGTTAAGAATTATATAAACCAAATGCTTTTTAAAAGCATGCAACCGGTTTCCAACAAAGCAGAACATCAAAATTCTACCACTTTCTTAATAATTCTCAGTATAATTCAAAACAAGAACAAAAGTTTAGATTGCGTTATATCGAAGTGCATCTGCTGAGGGAGCGGGCTGATGTCACTGCGAGGCCACTCTCACACGTCTTTGCAAGGTAGTGATGACTGGGGAAGGCGCCTAAGCCTGGAAGACAGCAAATATCATCCCTATGGTCAACAAGGACMAGGAGGAGGATCCAGGGAGCTACAAACTGGTCAGCCTCACCCCAGTCCTGGGAAGGTGGTGGAGCAACAACTAATCCTGGTACCAATTCCAAACACATGAAAGACAGGAAGGTTACGGGCAGCACTCAGCATGGATTTAGGATGGGGAAACGTGATGATTTTGCCTTTCTTTTTTTTTGGCAGATGTAGTAATGTAATACAGGCATATAAACAGCACAATCATCAACATCAAGGAAGAGCCAAGTCTTGCCACGCAGCCCGGAGCCCAACCGCCCTCAGCACAGGCGGAGGGTCTGCTCCAGCAGAGGAAGCCTTCTCCTGCTCAAGGYGCTGCTTTGCTCTACCAGCTCAGGTCACCACGCACAATCTCTTTTTTTGCCCTCAGCTGCCTCAAAGCAGAGCTGCCTGTTTCTTGCAGAACACAAGCTTGAAGTAAGTGTCACCATGCCTCTCTCCCAAAGATTTCACTCTGCCCCATGATTGCTCACTCAATCCTGCTCACTAATGTCAAAAAACAGCTTTCTTCCACTGTTTCCCACTAAAACGTCCACAAGGTGATTGTAATGGTCCTGAAAGACACTACACTGCAATATAGTCCTCCTTGTGTAAGTGAGGGCTGACAAAAGAGAGCTCACTCTGACCTCTTTTCCCTCTCCCTTCTAACACTCCGGAGCGGCTGCCACCTCTCGCCCACAGCACCTGCATTAAGCCTGAAGCACCCCGGTGAGGACCCCACTGAGTGTCAGCAGGAGCCAACTTAAGCTCTCTGGTCAAGTCAGTGCTGTATAAAATATATTGTTTTCTATAACTGAATGCACTCCTCCTTCTTCCCTTCACCTCTCCCGAATGCCTTGTGGGGGACGTTCCCTGAAGACAGGGATGCTGCAGGGCCACGGGCAGCGGCGCCCTGGATGACGGGCGCGCAGGGAAGGTCCTCTTCCTGCCCTCCACCTCCAAGGAGGTGCTCGCCGATCTCTCCTAGAGACTTCGGAGAGATTCCCTTCGCTAGCCTGGCCCCTTTGCAAACACGCTGCTTCAAGCACTTCTCTAGGACGTGCGCTCCTCCGAGGCAGAGAGGACACGTGTATCTACCACTAGCCACCTAACTGCAGGTGCAGGGCTAGGGGCTGTGGATTTGAATGCCAAAATATCCACCGAGTTTCATTCCCTGAAGCTGAAGATATTTCCCTTTTCCCCCATCAATTTATGGAGAGAAACAGGGATAAACACGCAGTTTTCTACAATGAGGATACTGAAAGGTGGAGTGATAGAGACCATCACCCAAAAACCTCTGCCTCGTATTAGGAACTACACAAAAAGTCAAGTAACCCTGTCTCTATACACTGTACTGACAGCAAAACGACATCTGAAATGCACAGGCGCAGAAGACTGAACCTTATCCTTACAAAAGTCAAACAGATATAATTAGATAACTATCCATATTTATAATTACCCTGTGATGCCAGCTGCCTCACAGTAACTAGCCACATCCTTCCAGGAGAGTCCATGCAGCTGCTCCGAAAACGGACCTTCACCAGCTGCTTGGAATGATGTCACTTTAAACAGAAAAACTGGGAAACCTTAATTGTGAAGTCTTTTCTTTTTTCAGAAAGCAAATGAACAAACAGAAGACAGAATAATAGAGAAAACTCCAGGTAAGGGTAACTGTTACATGTCAAATTACATGTATGTGATGCAGGACACAAAGCATTAGAATAGGTGTAATAATTAAGTCCAATAAGCATGCTTAATGAATGTTTAAAAATAAGAGTAAATAGTTCAGTTCTGTAATAATATATTCAGCAGCAGACTAGTCTAAAACATTCACTTTATTATGTTTTCTTAATCCTATTGAATTTAATTTTTCTCATCTTTATAATAAATCCACTCTTGTAAATATGAAACCACTATAAATGTTAATAGACCTCCACTCAATCATGCGTCCCAAAACTTGATTTGCATTAATATTTTCAAGTACCACACTGAGTCATTGCTCTGTCACTGTTTTTCAGTAGCAATAAACTGTGCTGACTGCTGGAGGAGATACCAGACATTCCCAAATCAGATAACAGAGTGAAAAGCAAGACAATTACACATCTATTCTAAAGCTCTACTAAACAAACTATACTAAAATAGATTGCTTTTTTTGACAGACTCCTATTGGGTTGCAGTCAAAAAAAAAGGAATAAGCAATGGGAAACAATGTAAAACGTCAACACAAATTCGGTATGCCAACTTGGCAGGCTAACTGCAAATGCTTTCAAACCAGTCATAAAAGGGTGCACTACTGAAACACAATATCGCACGTCCTATTTTGACGAACACTGATTTATTCACTTTGTTGAAAAAGACATTTCATTTTCATTTCTAGATTTAATTTCTTTACTATTACTACTTCACGTAAAGGCAGAAAATGAATATTCTATAATTTGATTGTCACCTAATTGTCTTTTAATTATTCCATTTACGTTAAGTTCATTTTTCCAGCATAGTCTAAATCTGTACTTGCTCTCCAGCGTTTTGCAGATTTTGCAGAAAAAAAAAAAAGAATGAAAATCCACGACACAGATGGTGCCAGCTACCCTAGAAATGAGTATTTTCTCGGGGGAAGCAGGTCCCTCCCGTAACCGGCCAGCCCCGCGCAGCCCTTCCAGCTGCGCCCGCGGCGGGACCGGGCGACGGGACGGGCACCGAGCGCGGGAGCGCGCCGCGGTCTGCGCTCCGCGCCCCTTCCCGACCGCGGGCTCCCCCGGCCCTCTCCCACGGGACCGTCCCCGCAAAACGACGACGACGTTCAAGACGATCCGAACAACTTCGTCCTCACCGAGGCAGCCACCCAGCAGCGATGACCCAAAAAACTACATATACCGAGTAGTGCAGATTTTTCTTACTGAAACAAAGAGGAATGAATAAAAGAAAGTCCATGGTTAATAAAAAGCAGACCACCATGAGACAAACCTGGCTGACAATTCTTTACCTTAACCAAATCTAGTATTTTTAATTCTACTTTTTGCTGGCTCCTCAAACCGTCCTTGTCTTTCTCCCCTTCTTCCCTCATCCCAGAGAGCTCTTCCCTCTTTCCTTTCTTAGTCAGTTATGACAACAACACACCGATTTTTGTCTTCTGCCTTCTTTCCACTTAAGGCACAGACACGAAATATCAGGCAGTACATGCACCAGAAACACATCCTCAAGGGTCCAGCAGACAGCCACCCGCATTAGACTGCCCAGGTGCTAACTTACACAGCAGCATACAAGGTCTAAGAGTTTTTAATGAAAACAATCTGTAAACGAATTTAAGTATACCACGAAGGGAGAGACTGGTTTGCTTACTGTGTGCTGGAGAAGTCTGCTGGAACGACTCCCAGAATTAAAAAAAAAAATGTAGGTATTGGCCATGACTTTGCTCACTAAACGATCTCTATTTTAAAATACATATTATGATACATATACAGAATATATCATTGAATCTTTTATGCAAGACATCAATATGTTGGGAGACATGTCTTCATTAACAGTTAAATTCTGCCATAGAGGCTGCATTTAAAAATCTTTCTCCTACTATTGGAAAAAAATAGTTTTCTTTATTCTCTTTTAAATGTCTCCACTTTATGCAGTATCTTAAAAATATTGCTCTTGTAATTCTCACCCATTTGCAGCTGTATTAATAGAACTAGCTATTTATAATGCTACGCTGAGCAGCAGCGCCAAGAGGCATGCAAAACGCGGAGCTCGCGGCACYGCACCCGGGGGAGCGCGCTCGAGCAACGCTCTGGCGTCCCGCATTTTTGAGCGCTGTATCTCTTGTTCGGCATTAAAGCCGAGGGGTGGAGACCAAGAGGTCAGAAGCGCAGCCTTGCCGAAACCACGCTGACCCGGGTTTTACCCGAGCTGCATCTGAAYCAGCACCAATGTGACCGACCCATCTCAGCCACGGAAACATAGGGGCAGATTAGCCCCACAAGCTGAATTTGTGCCAGTGCTCAAAGGAGTTGTTTTAAAGAGATCTCTGATGTCTCGAGACTTCGTTTGACGCATTGCCTACCATAYCAAAATAGGCCACCTGTCCTACCCCAAACACTGGTCTTTCTCCTTAAATTCTCACTGTGGTGAGAACGGTATTTTTGAGCATGTCTGACTTGAAAAAGCTCAGGATAATCTAAAATAATAAACACCAGACAAAGAATAAGCACAAGCTTACTGGATCCTGCAGCCCTCAACAATCCTTACCATTCCTGTTAATCAAAATTTACAATACAGATTGCTGGGTAGGAGACCTCTCTTTAAATGGTTTCAGGAATGTGCCTTCTCARATTGTTCCATCTCCATGTGCAGTTTGGCCAGACATAAAAGCTTGCTGATATTTAAGTAATACTACGTATTCATTATATTTTAATCTATTTTTCCCCACCAAGATCAAGAAGGTTGCCCTTAGACTGACGAAGGAGTCTCTTAATCTTACAAGTCCCTATGATCTTATGGCCAAAAAACGGTCCTAAGCCCAGGTGCTGCAGGTTCCTCGACGGCATAGCCCGACCTCGACGGCAGACGCGGTGATCGGAAGCGCCAGGCTTGCGCGGGTGAGAGCAGCACACAGGAACCGCGTCCCCGTCCTAGAAAACGCCTGCAGAAATGCTACACAAACCRCTCAAACTGGGCAATGCTGCACCTGCACAACAGGGGAGATGGTCACGTTCCTCCTCCTTCCTGACACTTCCGCGTCGTCTCTTGCGCTAACCAGTAGTTTCAACGCTGAGGTTCTGCTACGAAGAGAGTCGCAAACAGAACAAACTTTAAGGGTCTTGGCTGCAGTCACAGAAATTAAGATAGAAAATGTATTTCTGTACTTAATRACAGAAATGCATCTCTGCAAAAAGCTTTCTACCATGGCAGTTAACTAAAATATCTTTAACAGCACTGGTTTTCTCTGCACTGCAGATTTTAACTCTCATCCTCTGATAAAAATAAAAAAGCATCATCGCTATGTAATTACTACAGAGACATCACACAGCTAAAGGCTGCGACGAGCGAAGAGCAACAGCAGAGCACACGAATACGAGATCTCGCAGACCCTGGGAGACATCAGCATTAAATGGGCCACGTCACCTTGCTAACTGCAGTAGCAAATCAGAGCAAATCCCACAACCAGTCCTTACCACAGCGAGTATTTTTGGTGCAACGCCATGTGGTTTGCCTCCCGCGCTCCCAGGCATTCCCTGCTCCCCTGGCACACACACGCACGTGCACACGCACATGCGCACGCACGCTCGCCAGCTGCCACGAGGACGTGGCCTTCCCCTGCAGCCTGCCAATACCCACACGCTAAATGCCAGATACAGCAGCGCAGCCTAAATTACAAAGCCTCAGCTGAACAATTTTGTGATCTGCGGGCAAAGAAAAACAACCTTGGAGCTCACCTGCTGACAAGGCTGCTGCCTTTGCAGCTCCAGCAGCCTCCGGAGCYGTGCTAGGGCAATGCCAGCCTCGTTCTGTAGATTTCTGCATTATTCATACTTCTACATTGAAATAAAGGTAAGTATATATAGTTATTTTATTATTTAACTTTGCTAAATAATATGTATTTGAGTGATCTTGCAAAGATTAGAGAGCGTTAGACTACATAATATCCAAAGCATGTTTTCTTTTGAGGAACACATGCAGAACTTTGACAATTCAGATGAATCCCGGAAACTCCTAAAAGACTTAATAATCACATGCAGTTGCCATTACCACCCTTCTCAGCAAGAGCCCGTGGCACCCCGCGGCGTCAGGCGAACGTCCGGAGCGCTGGAAGGGCAGAGTCCTTCCTCCCCCCTTCCCTCCGCCGTTCCCCTTTCACCCTCGGGAGAAAATCGCCACCTCCCGACTGATGAAATCCCAGGTAAACTCAGCTCAGTGCAGACACAGGAACTCTTCCACGATACTGCTGGGCAAACCATCCCTTGCTATCGCAGAGGTGCGGTATTTAGGAAAACACTRCAAGTTACGTGACATGTAATTGTGTACCCCGGCGGCTGGGAGTTTTTTCTAGTATACAGTTTGGCTACATCCAGTTCACGCTCYTCTGAATTATGACAGATTGCTTAAAACTTGTGCTTATATACTGTGATAAACAGGAGGATGCGAATTATATTCAGCTGTGGCTATACCTCTAAGGCTAGCACGACAGCCAAGCATGAGTCCTGAGCTGGAAGGAGCTGATGAATCAAAGCAGAAGAGGTAAGAAATCACCTGATTAGTGTCGGTTCAGAAACARCTCCAAAGGCAGCTCCTTGCTAGTATGCTGGATATTTCTAACAGCTTACTGTGAAGTAGGGTAAAATTAGTTTTATATTTATTTATATGAATGGTTAGGATTTTGGCTACTAGCTCCAGCAATGACCACTTCTGCAATTCATGTCTTCAGAGTTGCCTTCTCAAGCAAAAGAATAAACATTTTTGGTTTTGTAACAGAGGATTTAACAGTAAGAAAAACCATCTGAAGAATGAACGACACTGCTCAGCATCAAATCTTCCAACACAGCCGCATCTTTACTGAAGCGACTGCAACTACCGCTGCTTTCTGGTACTCTAAAACCACGAGTCACTCGAAGGGAATACACAGTTAAATGAGAACTAAGCAAAGAAATACTCATTGATGAGTAGGGAGAAAAGGGTAATAAAATGCGATCCCAAGATGACTGAAGTGTTTAGTGCCTTTCCTGCGTCAGCAAACTAAAAAGTTTAGCTCTGATCAGGTGGCTAAAATGGAAACTCTGGATACCACAAAGGAGGGTAGAAATTATTTTAAGTATTTTAGATGTTTCAAAACTGCCTAGGCCTCAAAAAATTTGTCCTCAAGTACTCTGAGCACTGGCTGCAGTGACGACTCCGCTATAAAATAAATAAAAACCCCAGCGGCGGGTGGGCGAGATGCCAGAGGAGCGCAGAAGGGCAAGCACAGGATCCACGTGTGCACAGGAGGACAAGGCAGGAGGCAGCCCAGCCAGGATAGCCTCAAAACACCACCGAACGCTGTACAAAAYAACCAGGCTTAATCAGCTAAAAGATAGCAAGGCGACGAGCAAGGGCGTAACTGGATCTGTSAGAGCAAATCAGGTCAAATCAACTCGCTTTCCTCCTAAGGCAGAGGAACGGGACTTTTGAACAGGAAGAAAAAATAGAATACCCGATTAAATTAAAATTCTAAACTTAATATTAAAATAACATTGACAAATTGGAGAAAATAATCTGAGAAGGACGGACTRTATCGGAAAATGGGTAGGGAGGGCGGCCCTCGGAGGCAGCCGCTGCGGACGTAAAGCTTCCCGCGGCTTACAGACTTCTGCGTAGACGCAGCAACGAGAGGGGTCTTCAAAGCAACCCGGCAACCGACCTACGCAGACCCGAGCCGGAGCACTACCCGCACACGTCACTTTGGCCGATTTCACCTCTGCAAGGAGCTGACCAGTCCAGCAAACGCAGAAACTCCGACCCCAAGCTGCTCCTCCTCGGGCAGCCACGTTGCGTCAGTGATTCGTGGTAAACCCGAAGTAAAACTACCGTGGAAACAGCTATTAAAAAYATGAAAAGGGGCAAAAGCAGTCATTCAGTCTGCAGCAGCAAGTAACACACTTTCTGAATTGAGATAAARTTTAGCCATCCTCAGACAAGTATTCTCATTCTTTGTTGGAACTACTTCAGAATAACCTTCGTGCTGAGAGCTCGGAGGGTAACCCTCTGCGCGCCCGAACCCCACGCCAGGACAGAGAAACTCCGCTCAAACTCATCATGATTCAAACCCAAATTCTGATGTACTTCAAAAATATATACATAATACACATATATATACACACACACATGCACACACACATATATGAGTTGAATAGTTCTTTAAGCCCCTCTTCCCACAGATCCACAGAGCTATTCTTGTAACTCCCATACGGAGGCTATTTTAGCCGAAGCTTTTTTCTGTCCAGAAGCATGAAAATCACTGAATCATTTATACAACTCAGTAGGAGACACAGTGATGATGGTACGATGATAAGAATAAAATTAAGCCCCCCAATTTCTGCTTATCACCTCACGAACACCCGGAGCGACACACCGCCGYTCGAGCGCCGCAGAGGCTCCTCGCCGCTTTCTGAATTTCCGAGAGGGGCAGTCCAGGGGCGTTTCGGGGAAGCCGACCTCCGCCAAGCGAAGGGCTGCGGCTCGCAGGCGCTCCCGGGACCGCGCACCGGCGTTTTCCTTGGCCGATGCGTTCGATTTCCCGAAGGCGCTGCACAGATTTATATCCGAGATCAAGTTTTAGTGCCCCTGTGTTTTCTAGATCGTTGCACACGTCACTGCTAGAGATTTCTAACTCGTGCCTACCCCGCCGATACTTATTCACGAAAAAAACTGAAATACGCGTGTAGACAGATTGTGTAAGGATCATCTGTGGTACTTTTGATCGACACTAGGCAGCTCATTCAAGAAAAATGTTCTGTTTGATTAAGTACGAACAGCAGTRTTTTTACAAAGCCGGGACTTTTGATGAATCACTAGTTACTCAGATTTTATACGGTGAAAGGAAAGCTCATACAGAGCCTCAGATTCAAACCACTACCRTTTTTCTCTAATCTATCTTAAAGGAGATCTAAGGAAAAAAAAAGGCAGAAAGAACCATGGAAGCTCTATGCAGTAAAATCAGTGCTTTAGGGAATTTATGCCTTACGCAGGAGGAGGCGGACACTACCGAAAATAAAAGGGTTGCAAGTTACATAAGGGACACGGTCACCAAACTGTTGTCTTCCAGGTGTTCCTCCCAATAACTTCTGCTACATTTTCGCAGAACCTTGATCGCTTTATTATCACTAAAAAACACTGAACGTTTATACAAGCCATAATTACTGCTGAACGGATCTCACCAAAGCAGAAATTACCCAAGGGAAAAACCAAGACGCGGGCACCGGGCTCGATTTCTGACGGTTCGCTGGAAAAGCACGGCGCGCTGCCTGATCTCCTTCCTCCGAGCGCGGCGTTTGCAGGCTTCCCAAGCACGTCTCGGGCGCCCGGCGAAGCGGCTCGCGTGCCGCGCTCCCGCACGCGTTTCCGGCCCCGAGGACCACGCTGCTGGGCGCACCCCGCACCTCCGAGGGCCATCCGGCACGCGGCTCAGAACCGTCCCCCCTACTAGCAGCATCCCAAAATTCTGCCGTTCCAGTGCCGACAACGGAGCTTAAAACGCTCCGCACGAGAACACGAAACCAGGACAAGGCACAAGTCTGCGAAAACCAATGCTCTGAGTGTACTTCAAAATTATATGTGGTCTAATAATGCAGGGGCGCAACACGTACCAAAAAATAACCCTAAGTGATGACCAATCACCTACTAGCCGTATGAACCATTCTGAATTTTGAAAAGCAACATAGCTGTTAAAGGGTATTTTTCTTCCACCTTTATCTGTTGTTCTCCTGGAACGCTGACGTATCGTAATACTTAGGAATTTAAAAAATATACCACGTCTTATTCTCTAACCCACCCAAGAGCTGTCATTAAAGGGGGTAAGGAAAGGATATAGAAGTGTTTGTATTTCAAGAAGTTGAAGTTTCAGTGACTAGGCAGCAAATTKAATTAAATCAAGTTGGATGACATCTATTAAAAATCATTTTATATGATTTAAGGAGAGAAGGTACTAGAAATGGTGATTTTAATCAGCCAAGAGGGATTTATAAGCAGGAAGATCCCACTTAACCAACTCATTAGAGTTCTCCAGAAAATTTTTAGTGTCCCTGCAGACAGTGAAAATGAAATTTATTGTATATATTTACCAGTTCTCTGAAGTACTTGGTAATGTTGCATATCAGAAGTTAACTGATTAAAACAAAAAAAAAAAAGGCAAAGGAAAAAAAAARCTTTAGAAGCACCTGCTAAAGAAAACGAAGAATGGCTTTAACTCTGTTGGAAGACAGAGCTCACTCCAAACCAGATACTATTAGGACTTCCAAGTCCTTATCATAATAAATCAAAGGTATTAGAGTGAGAAATACTCTAATAACATATTCCAATACTCTTTAAAACTTGCAAGACCTTCACACCCTGGCCCCAGCCAGACAGCAATGCAGCTGGTATGCTTATTGCCTACAGACATAGGGGAGCACAGCTTTTCCCTGCAAAGGCTCACCCTGCATCAGCCCCCCCGACCCTTCCAGTGACTCTAATTATCTCTTAATTTCTCTTGGTAGAACCAGCATTCTGCRTTTACTTCTACATGCATTTCTTCGTCATTCTGTTCCAGACTGTAGGCCATTTCTGCCATTTCTACACGAATAGAAAAAAAGAAATGCTTAGAGTATGCCACAACGTAATATTATTGTTATGTGATACTATTAAGTYGAAGAACTGATGAATACTAAATATGCTGACCTAGCAGCATTACCAGATACTCGTGGTGGGAGCCTAACGCAACCCGAGCAAGGTCAGCTCACCTAAAGCAGACTGCAAGGACTTCCCAACGGAGAGCGAGCAGCACAACKCATTTGCTCTGTGTTTCTATGGCCTGAAAAGCAATTCATCTCCATGGTATCGATGCTCTCCAAGTCAATTTTATAAAAAAAAAAACGATAATAAGACAGCAACTTTAGAAAATTGGCTGTATTAYGAGGTTGGCTGATATCTAAGTTCAGAAGCCATGCTATTTTAATCAGATCCTCTGCATTGACTTGACTTGTCAAGTCAGTAGTCACAGAACTGAAGCAAAAAAAGTGCATCCAATATTGAATAAAATTTACTCCTAAAACGACTGCTCTGCTCAGTATGGATTTCATCACTTGCGAAGGAAGATATTTGAGTGACATTAACAGTTTTCATATGGAAGCATTAAAGCTGGAGTCCAATTTTAAATTCAGAAAAGGAGCTTCTAGGCAGTATTTCACAGAGGACTACCTAATGGAGAACACTACCTTGGCCTACTGCAGCACACAGCCAGCCAGCAGAACAGTCTAAGGAAATTCAGCAACACAGAAAAGGGCATCATTAAATTTGACTTTTAGATATCTCTTGCCTCAGGAAAGAAACCAAATGCCAGGACTGGGTAATTATAGAAATTCATCCATTTTCACTGTCCTCTAATATTGAAATGTAGTCTTAYGAATGTTAAAATCCAATTCAATTTCAGATTTTTTAAATGAATGACATAAAATGTTTCCTGATGGTTTTTTTTTCCATGCAGAGTAATGGATAACTGCTACAAAGGCAGCGTTTTGGGCAGAACGGTAGGAAGGCTTTCGARGCTTTCGCCCTCTGGGAAAGCTTTGTTTTATCGTGCAACTGGAAATCCTCARCGAAAGCGGATGTACGGAAGACTCGCTCAGCGGAGGTTGCTGTCCTCYTTACATAGCTTGCACCCCAACTAAAAGAAACACCACTTCCAACAGTATTAACACGTCACCGTGGCCGTGCTTTGGGGCTCAAGAGACAGCGCAACACCGCTCAGTCTACGGCGGCCGTCCCGGGCCGGAAGAAGTACCAGGCTTGTTGAGCTGAYGGTTGCAGCACAAAAATGTCCCATTTGTCTGCAAGTAATTCAAACTTCGTCTCCGCTCAGCCTGCCCGTGTTCAGGTGCTGCCTGTTCCTCCTGGGGACAGGCGAGACCAGACAAAACAAACCCCCAAGCCCTCTCCAGTGCAAGTCACACCAGATTCAGTTCAAACTTCAGACGCTCACGGCTCTAACTCTGGTTCATTTGCAAATCAAGCACAGTTTACTTAATCTTCCGCCAACCTACTTCCCAGCAGTCTACAGACTCATTATCAGCACGGCTGTTCCGAGCTATACGCAGATTAATCAGGATTCACTCAGCTCCTGTGAGACGTACCAATATCATCACAGCTCCTTCTTCAGCTACCCGCAACGTAAGCTCCCCTGAAAAGCTGCCCTTTGCAGACTCACCGACTTACGGCCTACTCACTGACTTTCACAGCCATAAACTAAAAAACAAGCACCAGTTTCGCACCTAACAGAAGACAGCACCCTGGTCTCTAAACAACGCAGCTTATTTCTTGTCTACYGTTTCATCGCTCTTTCCAAGCCAGCAAACATTTAAAACTTTTATTGCACTTCTTACATCATTTACACTGTATAGCAAGAGCAGCTCACTTTATTTTACACTGAAAATGAAAAAAATACAACAGACCAAGCCTCCTACAAACTTTCTCTACAAAAAAAAAATCCAAGAGTGCAAGCTGCAAATTATTGTAAAATACTCCAGGAATCCCCATCAAATTATTGCTTCTGCTCTGGGATGACTGTGGGCGATCAGAAGCAAACCATAAATTAAGGCAGCTTAGGTGGAAGATTTCTGCAACGTATTATTTCCATAAATACAAGAAACCTATTTTGCATAGCATCTGGCATCAGTGGGGCACATTATATTTGCTTTAAATGATGTGCCTGTTTCTATTCAATTTTAGTCAGCCTAACTTCAGTGTTCAGAAATCAGATTTAACTCCTCAGAAAACCACCTCTTTAATTAAATCCATTTTATCTCATCTGACCTATTCGGGAAAGTAACCGATATGAAAGGTTTCCCATTATTCTTGACACAAACGTACAGTTGTAAATTCAAATTGCACGTTTCCGTGAGCATGAACGACTGCGTGTTTCCAGAAGGAAGAGGCCTTGGCTTCGCCGTAGGCGTTCTGCTTTGGAGCGTGCGCGATGGGGCAGACGGGAGTTGTAACACCGGCTCTCCTGGGAGAGCACCAGCGTACAGAGACAGGTCGTGCCTTTCAGCAGCGCGCTTGGCACCAGGCCCCCGCACGCCAGGGTCCTCCAGGTTTTGTATTAAACCTATTACCATCCACCTCTGCTCTCTTCAAGGAGGGMTCTCTGCTTACGTAAGATTGCCTCTTCTTCATGTCAGCTCCTATCTGCTTCATCTGAACCACACTCGGTAAAAACGATCTCCTGGAAAGACATCAGCAAAAACGCTGCAGCTTGAAAAACACCCTCCAGCTCACGTGCCAAAGGCTGCCGCGGCGCGAGAGCCCTTCGCCTCCTCAGTGCCCCCGCCAGCGCGCTCTCGGAAACGCCGGCTCTTCCTCCGCTCCGTCCTCAGCTGTATGCAGCTCGACGCTGCCTTCCTCCTCAAACGCGCCTTTCTCCACCACTTACTATTGTAAATAAATTTTTAACTTTAAAACATGGAGCAATGGAAAGGATTTTATCRAGACAGAACTTACTTGGCTTTATCTTATCCAACATCCATCTCATCTTATAAAACTAGGTCACAACATTTGCAAACTTACGTGAGCTGGGACTYAGAGACTCAGAAAGCACTCCCAATTATTATTTTGCTCTATGTGCAATGTCTAAGTCTGAGCGCTACAAAAATGTATTCAGAAGGATACAAATACAATTTGTATTTGTATGTAGTTTGTTTTAAAATTCTAATGAGTTATTTATAAAATTGCTTCCCCCCCCCCATCATATATGTTTTAAAACAGTTCTGTTCGAAAGCACTGGAATCCTCTGGTCTGTGTGTCAGCCCGCAAATCCTTACACAAGCAAATTATGGTAATATCAGTGAGAGTTTTTCCTGAAAAGCACCAGCGATTCAGTTCTGCTGTCACCAGCCTCACTGGGCATTAGGCAGAATTTATTAAAATATTGCAATGTTGGGTTCTAGGAGACTACCTCTTACATTAGAAAAGTGGCACAGAGCAGAGACACAGGGATGCAGGCATATGAACCGAAAATATGGTAGAACGTTTTCTGAGTACGACCTCTAAACACGTGATCCTTGCTCCTAGGAGCCCYGCTCCCCTCCCGCAGGGCACGAGCCCCGGCTCCCGCAGCACCGCCGCGGCGAGAGCCGCCCTCGTGCACGGGAGACCCGGCACGCGCGCCGCACCGCAGGCGGGGCGCAGCCAGCRGGGAGCTCTCATTGCATCTTCTTTGCAATTTTTCAAAAAAAAAAAAATTGCTCAAGCATTTTCACTTTGTATGGCAGTAAGACTTTGTCAGTCTGGAAGCATTTACAGAATTGTATTGCATCTTTAGATTAAACATCAGTTTAAACTACTGAATTTTCAGATCGTGACCRATAAGAACTATGCAGATACACACGTTTTACCAAGCATTTGCTTGTTTTTTTCCTACTCACCCGTTGTTTCCACAATGCCCTCTAGGATGACGACGATCTCGAACTGCTCCGTCTGCATGCTCCGCTGGGACAGGTCATAGAAGGGGCTTTTGGCATCTATCACGTGGCAGATTGTAAGCGGGGAAACCAGGAAAAGTTGATCGGCCCCGGTGCTGAAACCTACATCCAGTTCAAGCTGATCAAGCGGCAGGAACTCGCCCTCGGGCGTCTGTCGAGACTAGACCAACAGGCGAGGGAAAAGACAGAGAAAGMGAGAAGTCACCACCTGAACAGCAGTCCTCAGGGCAGCCTGACAGCAGCTCATCTCCTGCACCACCATCCACACGAGACAAGATCCAAACAAATCATCACACAGCCATGGGACCGCGAAACGGGCAGAAACCCAGCCCTGCTCACACACGGCACGTATGAATTATTTATAATACGCATCGTACTGTAACTACAGCTCACTACCTTAGGAGTCTTGGAGCACGGCCTGCTCTCGCAAGGCGCCAACGCGAACCGCAGAAGGAAAMCACGCCGGCACAACCGGGAGGGAAGCGTGCTTTGACCCCACGCCGCATACCATTCAGGCTGCTCATTTTACAACCACTTGGCCCAGACTGAAGTCTTCAAGCTGGGGCTGCTGTCCGAGAGCTCAGCCACTCCAGTACACGACAGACATCCAAACCTGAGGCTCTGGTAAGTCAAAGTCAACCAGAACTTCACAAAACATACGTTCTGCGACACGATAGTCTACTACYCGGGCCAGGGCTTGCAGCCACGTCCACGAGAGAAGAACAAGCCCTCAAGGTGCTCCCCGAAGAGCAGCTCGCGTGCAGTCCGGCGCGGACGGCGGCGGCACGCCTAACTCACCACTAAGGTAGGCCGAGGAGCACGGGCTCAGCTTTGCACGGGAGAAAGCTCGTTGCATCAAACGGCAACGGCTTAATTACTGGCATTTCCAGCAAGGTATAGTTCTACCAAAGCTGACTAGCAGCAACTAATGTCAATAGAAATAAGTGGAAAAATACAGTTCTTCAAGAAKTTTTCAGATCTTTAATGACTATTCTTTTGACAAAAGTCCTCRAGATATGAATGCTGTTACACTTTAATTAAAGGTGTCCACTAAGAGTCCCTAAACCCTRTTTTAACAGCTTCATAACAAGTCCATAAAAACACTTTTAGCACTTTTAGAAACACCAAGTTCAAAGCAGCAGCGCCTGTACCTCAGCTGCAAGCTAAGTGTCGCAATCTGTAAGTCTATAATAAGAACAGTAATCACTGTAACCCGTAACAAATGCTCCCTCCTCCTGCTTTTATTCTGGCCCTTTATTTCTCCACTTAGTGTTATGAATAGGCAGGAATAGAACATTACAGCCCTTTCTGGTAACTACTGCAGAATTTTCTGTTGTTTGTTATTTAGAGGAAAAAAAAAAGTTTCACAAACTGTTGTATTTGTCATATGGAATCAGAAAATAATGGTAAATCGCCACTTGCAATGAGTTTCAAGCATCCTCTGCATCATGAACACGCATGAAACTTCCCACATTGAGCAGCCCCACTGACTTAAAAGGTAATGCTCCGTGGGAGCACGGCTGCACCTGCAGGAAGAGGTCTCTACTCCTTCCTCTACCTCTGCTTCCCTCCCGGTTACTCAGGATGCGAGGATGACACGCAACCCGCGCAGCCGCGCCACGCGCCTGCCCATCGGCRTCGGCGCCGAGACGGGCCCTCGGCCGCGCTGCTGCGGGCGCCTGGGTCCACGCAGCCCGCGGCGCCACGCACAGCCAGAGCTGAGGTTTCAGCTAGGAAATACACTTTTATTTTTTGGTGGGTGAAAAATCCAGATCTACCACACCTGCCTCCGAGATCCCATCCTACCCGAGTTTTATGTAAACACACCGGATCCAGGAAAAACGTGGAACACACCCGCACAAGTATCCTGCCCGTGGCAGGGGGGYGGCTGGTTGGTTGTGTTTTTTTGTTTTGTATTGTTTTTTAAGAGAAGTCTACCTTTGAAGAAAAAAAACTTAAGATGTTATAAATAAACCAAAAATCTTACAACCACACCTCAGTTAAGGTCAGCATTCAGTCCAAGCCAAGGTGTAAGAACTCACATTATTTACTATTTTGCTCTTTGAGCTAACACGTTTGTGAAAAGAAAACGATCTTGAGTGACTCTTTGGACCTGATTCAGTCTTGGGAGGGAAATACAGGACATCTTAGTTTCATCCAACTTCTTCAAAATCTTTGAGATTTATTATCACAACTTAAAACTTTTTTGCTTTAACATGCAAGCTTTAAAGTTTTGTATTCATTTTTCCCCAGTACGGTCTGAGCTTAGYARAAAAAAAAAAAMMMAWMAARAAAWWKTMAWSAGRATTTYWWWTTYAAGAGAAAATTTGCAGCCCGCTCTACACCTAACCTTGCCCAGCGACCCTCGGCACCAGCTCCACCACGCAGTGCCAATGTGGGACCTTGCGGGGAGTGTCGGTTCTCCAGAAATACTGAAATTGATATTTTTCCTTCCGCAGCTGCACTTCTGGAAGCTGCAAAGCCAATGCAGCACCCTCGGCGGAAGGAGGGGACCTCCCTCTGCTGCGTTTCTGGATTTTGGCCAGGGCGTCTATCCGCAGGCCGGGACTGCTTCCCCGAACTGGTGCAACCCTGGTACAGGGTGCAGGGAAATTTGGTGGGCAACATGCAGAGCTAGTTAAAACCTAGAGACAAGCCGTGTTTTCCTTCCCTTTTATTCCTCTCCTCCGTGCGCATTTATACCCATCCTAATATACAGATCCTACAGGCTCTGCAGCTTTGGGACAGGTGGAAAAATTGTCACCCTCACAGGCAAGGAGAAAATAAGTAAATTGTGGAGAAAACGATGCAGAAACGCTATGCCATCCATGATACATGGACATTGTACCCCTTACGGATTTTGCAAAACACACAGACCACACCACAGCCCTAGGCAATGCTTGCAATTCGATTACAGTACCTTACTAATAGCTTGGGTTCTGTAACTTAAAATTCTCTCTGAGGCTCTATATGGATAACAAAACAAACTATTTTTAAAATTTGTAGCTGAAGTGATTCATTTTGTTGCTGACATATGATAAATGCAACAGTGTAACCGCTCCCTAGGGAGCACGGCCTCATCCCGCGAGGCAGCGAAACGGGTTATCGCGGTGCCCTCCGAAGGGTGGGTGGTTCCGGAGAGGGCTCATTGCATGCAATGCAGTTCACCCGTCTCCACTTCCAAATCGCCTGAGCCGCGGCCGCTTCCCGGGACCGGCTCCGGCTCGGCCGTGGCCACGCGCTGCGCCAAGCCCAGCCTTCCCCCGCGGCCGGCTCCGGCTTATTTCAGCACTCACGCGTGACCACGGCAGCAATGCTAATAAACACTCGGTTTTCCTTAGATGCATGCATCAGTCAGCACAATTTTTAAATTTATAACCGTGTTGTTCTGTTTTCCATGAAGTTTATGTACCACATAAATGAAGTTCTGGCTGGCTGGCCTCAATGCTGTCTAAAAATGCAAAAATATACCAGAAAGACAAAAAGCTTTCCTTTAAAAACATGCATACAGCAAGGAATTCAAAGTGTAAAGTATCTGCATTATAGGGAAGAAATCTAGCCTTTATATATAGATATATATACATACACACACACACATATATATATACACAC
>NW_028186217.1:1416544-1434864 GCF_003343005.1 Rhea americana
GCCCTACTCACCCTTCCCCCCCCGTCATCCTGAGCACCTTCCTCGCCCTCTTCCGCACCCTTCTCGTCCGCCTCCTCTTCAGTGCCCTCCTTGTTCTCCTCATCCTCAGCGCCTTCCTCATCCTCGGTGCTCGCCTCACGGTCCTCAGTGCTCTCTGGGTACTCTCCTCATCCTCCTCGCCTTTCTCGGCCCSCTCACCCTCAGCCCCCTCCTCACCCTCAGCGCCTCGTTTGTCCTCAGTGCCCTCTTCATCATCCTCTTCGTCCCTGCTGCCCTCCTCACCCTCAGCCCCCTGCTCGCCCTCAGCACCGTCCCCAGCCCTGGTGCCTTCCCCCGGCTCCTGCCCCGTCACCTAYGGGTGGCCGACCCCCTGGCTGTGGCGTTGTTGTGGGCCGGCCGCCCGGCTCCACGGCAGTGGGGCAGGACCCAGCGCCCACTGGTGGGAGGCTCCCCCATCCTGATGGCCCCCCACACCTTCCAGCCCTGGATGAAACGGGATGTTTTGGGTTGGGGTGCACAGCTGGCATCTTGCTCTTGCATTTATTGCCTAGCCATGTCTTGGGCAGCAGTGTCCTCAGCAGGCAGGGACATCCTGGGCCGTAAGCAGTGTCCTGGGCAATGATGTCCTTGGCAGGCAGAAACGTCCTCAACTGTCACACATTCTTAGCAGTCAACAATGTTCTCAACAGCATGGGATATCCTGGGCGGTGAGGGACATCCATGGCAGTACGTGATGTCCTCAGCAGTCAATGATGTCCTGAGCAGTAAGGGATGTACTCAGTGGTCAGGGATGTCCTAGGTGGTAAGCAATGGCCTGGGCAAATGTCTTTGGTAGGCAGAGACGTCCTGGGCAGTACACAATGTCCTCAACAGTCGTGGATGTTCCCAGCAGTCAATGATGTTCTCCACGGTATGGGATGTCCTGGGCAGTGAGGGACAACTGTTGCAGTACGTGAGGCCCTGGGGGGCAGTCAGGGGTGTCCTTGGCAGCAGCTGCAGCCATTTCTGGGGCCTTCATCCGGCACAGTACCACCTGCCACCGGAGGCAGAGCACGAGCCCCTGTGGCATTTACTCGTGCTGCAATAAACACGAGTGAACATGCTCGACTCCCTGGTAGTCAAGGCGCTGACTGCAGCTGCAGGCGTATTAGGCAGAATCAAACTCCATCAAAAATAAAATAGCTTACTAAACATCTATAAATAAGCCTACTGGTGAACGAAAAATGTCAATTGCAAACCGGAAAAAATATTTTTCATTTTTATTTATCTACTGTCTGGAAATATGGGCCGTAGGGATATAATACACAAAGGCTTCCAAAGGGTAATGCGTGTGCTATAATCATTCAGCCTCTTAAAAACCACACGCGCACCCATACACATGTACACATGCACCCCTGTCCTGCATTTCTCACAAAGCTAAGATTATCATTCACAACCATAACTGGAATGAAAGTAATACATCAATCCTTTCTGAAATGTGAAAAACATTATTAGCATACAGAAGAGAAGGGCTTTTCCACTCTTCAATCATTTCACTTCAGTCAATGACTTAAAGAAAACTGATAAAAGAAACAAAAAAGACAAGGAAAACCTATCATCAGCAAGTCAAAGATAATAAGAGGGATTTAAAATATATGTTATTAAGTGCAAAAATTCTACAAACTGAATTGTCAAGATAATACATAAAAGGCTGGAAATTTTTCTGTATGTATTTGTGAAGGAGCTGGTTGATGCACTCACATCATAGAACAATGACACATTTTCTGCATTTAGGCATTTCTGGATCGTGTGGTWGAGATAACTAGCTTCATGGATTTTTAAAATTGATGGGTGTGAATACCTCTCGTGGCCATTTGGTTAACTTTCAAAAGAGCAGAAGAAAAGCAGGCTACAATATTTGAAAAGAGTAAACAAAATAAGATAGACAATTATGGGGCTTTTCAACAGATGATGGTCACATACAAATTAGCAGAATAGCTGATAAATAACGCTATTTATAAGGAATTAAGGGAAGRGATTATAATTCTGCATTAACTCAGGTTTATGGAACATTGATGTTGTAAAAATAACCTGAAACCCTCCCTTGAAAGTAGCAGATGAGTGAAAGAAAGCAATAATGCTAATCTCCATACTTACACTTCACATATTTGGTATGGCATTTCTTGTAACGTGCACGCAACAGGTTACAGAACGGACAAGTTTCAAACTGCATTTTTAAATGCAGAGTTATCACTAAGCAGGGACTTTGCCCATTTAATCACACAGACAGCAATTGGTTCTACGTGTTACATGAATTTTGTATTTTTATTACTAAGTTCAAATAAAATATAAAACCGTAAGTGGAAGAAGTTTGCAGACAAAAAATTAGAAAGTGATAACAGATGAGAATGAGAGCAACTGATGCACGGAAGTCCTTTATGTTTCATTATGCCCAAACGGTGAGTGTGGGAAGAAAGAAGGTATGCCATATTTACAGTTTGRGAAACCAGGGCTGAAAAATGTTTGGGATGGAAGTAGATGAAAACCGTGTTGTGRTCAGAAAGTTTTATGTGATAGATATTTATGTATAAAAACAAACTAGAATAGTAAACAGGAATATATGATTATCTTTGTACTTGGCAATTATATGACTGCAAATGGCATATTGTCTCCAGTCCTCATATCTGTAGTACAAAAAAGAAGCCAATGATAGATGTTTTGGAGAACAGCCATAGGGATAATGAAAGAATTGGAAAACAGAGGAATCTCTTTAATATAGCACACTAGCACAAAGCAAGAGCCCTCCCGTGGCCGTGTGATGAAGCCAAGTAAATTCAGTCAAAAAATTCAGACAAGTACAGATTTTTAAACTGATAGCAAAAAAAAAAAAAAAAAAAAAAAAAAAAAAAAAAAAAAAAAAAAAAAAACCAAAAACGAAAAAAAAAAACAAATTGGAAATCTTAACTAGGATATGGTGGATTCTTGGCCACTGGAGACTGTTAAAATGATTAGAAAAAAGAAAGAAAAAAAAATCTGGCTTAAACAACAAGTAATTCAGGGCTGCCACAGGGCTGAGTTAAACAGACGGATCAGAATCAGATCACTTTGAAGTCTATGAATGGTAATCATCAATTTATAAATGTTTATGTTTATTTATGAGTGTGTTAGCTCATGTGTTGAAAAATGCTAGGTATTGAAAAAGCTGAGAATAGTGTAATTTAAACACTTGATTTTAATGGGTTTTATAGAATTATCTTGAAAAAACACTGAGTACCAACTTGATGTTTAGTATAAACTAAATGGGAAACAAATTTCAATGTGTTTCAGTTTGCCTAGTGAACTACGCTGGCAGATAGCTAGGACTTACTGATTTGACTTAGTAGCTTTGTCTCYCTGTTAATGAGCAGTCACAGAATAAGGTGTAAAAAGTCAGCTATGAGGCTGAAAAAAGGCGGCAGGCAGTGGGCTGTGAGCTCGGGGCCGCTGGGTGCGAGCTGCTTGCACAGGCGGTGGATGCTCCATGCGAAAAATCTAGCATAGCCGCAGCATGCTGCTTTGATGAAATGCTCCATCCTTACTGTGCGTTTTCTGTGGCTTATTACACACTATTTCAGTATCCCAGAYAAATGGGTCTTACCGTAATGGGAGACTGGGGACATGCATCATTCTACTTACTATGAAGTTATTTTTTAATATACTGATTATTTACAGGTTTTCTCTGTGATTTTCTATCTTAAAATTCTTTTTCATAATAACTTCAATAAGTTTTATAGTAACCTTTGCAAACATAAAAATGATTTTCCACCTGATACTTTTCTTTGACAATCCGTATGGACTGACAAACTTTAATTTTCCTGTAGAGAAGCTGTGTATATTTTATTCTTTCAGTTTTTCCTAGTAAGTCTAAAGGAACCAGATCTGTAAGCAAATTCATTTGCWCATCATATTCTCTTCTGCAAAGTTCTCCTGATCTTGGGGTGAGGTATCCATAAATGAAAGATGATGTGGAAGAGAGATGGGCTAGCAGCCCCATAGCAGAAGACCAACAGTCTATACAGACAAAATTTAAATTATTTGTTTTTGGTCATGTTATGAAGCAAAATTCTACCTAATTTTCTATCCATTATCACTTCACCTTCTTTGGCATTACTTTTCCCTAGGATTTTCCCTGCCACTATGTTTATGCTTCAGATTATGTTTTTGATTGCAAAACCGATTTACTCTTACAAAAGTCAGTTTTACTTTGCTATTTTCTACTCACAAATTTAATCTCAGGGTCTCTACCTTACTTTCCTTGCTGCTGTGTACAATGCCTTTTAATTTAGGGTCATTTGCTAGCACTCATGAAAATTCTTAGCTCCTTCTTCCCCATCAATTAATACAAATACTGGGTAAAACTTACCTCCATCTCCATCTGAGCACTGTTTTCTTACCAGCATCCTCCAACCTGATAAATTTAGTTGCAGGAGAAAAGCAAGACACCTCCTCCAGAGCCGGGGGGGCTCACAAGTGTTCCTGAAGCAGCAAGTCTGCTGAGAAAAAATAGCGCAGTCGGGCCCGTGGACACGTCCTCCTTTGGGCACAGCTCTGTTCTCTCCAGCTGTCCCACTCTCGTGCTCAGATGCTTCTTTTCTGTTCTAACAGCCCTCCCACATTTCCCAGGCTGGTCTCCCTCTCCTCTTCCGGCCTATTTGTAGGTTGGAAGTATGCAAAGATGTTTTATGTTAATAATCACAGTGTTAACCATAACAGAACACACAGACCCTAYGGCAGTGTAAAGAAAGCTATTTCCTTCTAATTGCTGAAGTTAAGATCAAAATTACTATTGCTTTTGGAGATGCAAGCAAAYTGACGATCAATTTCTTCTGTCGTACAAGATGAGGTCAGGAAATAATGTGGTGGAAAAAAGAAAAATTTCCATAGATATTAAAAAATGTCCTTCATCACGTGAATGACGTTGGAGAAAAGAATACTCTGCTCTTAAAAATTCGTTTAAAAGGCTTATTTTCTCCCAGCAGCAACTCTGCAACTGATGAAGGTACCTACTAATATTTTTATGCTGTAACTGTAGGACAAAGTGAAAACACCCTGGAGCTTTATCTTAACTTCTGATTTCTATGGATGTTCATTATGCTATTCACATTTCATGCATACCTCTCAATGAAATCCAGATTTCGGAAGTTAGGAAGGAGTTAGAAACATTCCCCCCCCAACACACACACACACACACAAACACACACACACACACACACACACACACCCCTCTTTCCCCTATCCAAACCATAAGCTCCTCGAAGTCTGCCAGCAGTCGGATCTGCCACTGACACGAACAGGCCTGCTACCAGAATTGGATGGCATAATGCTGCATGACAGGAGAATGAAACAGTCATTTGGATGCAAAGCCATTCAGGAAACCCATTTGGGGATTTCCAATTCAAATTCAGATTGAGGTTTTAAATGTTCCCATGTTACAGAACAGAAAATTCCACCATGAATCATCAAGTTAGTTCATAAACAAATCCACACAAATAATAAAAAAATCTAAACAACTGCAAGTTGGCTGAATTTCTGCAACTCAGAGTGGGTACCTAGATACTTATGAGAGTGACAACACATGGAYTGAACTAAATGCACAACTGACTTCAAAATCCTATGGTGTTGCTTATGTTAGAGATTAACAACGAGCCCTTCTGGCCTTAAATTTATGTGCTTCCCTGCAGCCTACAGCAAATATCCTCTGCCTCCTGAAGAGCTCTCTACTAGTGTGGACAAGCTTTGACCTGTGTCTCTCACCTGAAAATCAGTCACTCATGCAAAAGCCTACTAGCTATAGTGGGATGCTGCCTGCAATAAATACCTGGGACATGTTCCCAGATATCCAGCTGAAGAAACAGGATTTTACATARGTGCACTGAAGTAATTAAATTATTTCAACTTTTGCAGGAAGTACTAGGCTACCATAAATCCAAAGGAAAAAAAAGTGGCAAAAAATAATCCTATGTGGAAATACATTCACAAACATTTTGAAATATTACAGTGGCCTACCTGAGCATCAGAGAATGAGTAGCAGAGGTTAGGGAGAACCTCTGGAGATCATCTGRTCCAGTACCCCAGCTCCAACAGGGTCACCTACAGCTAGCTGCTCCAGGCTATGTCCAGTTGGGCTGTGACTACCTCCAAGGAAGGAGACTTCATCACTTCTCTGGGCAGCCTGCTCCAGTGCTCTGCTACTGTCACAGTAGCATCTCCTTGTGTTCAAGTGGAATTTCCTGTGTTTCCATTTGTGCTTGTTGCTGCTTGTCATGTCACTGGACACCATTGAAAAAAGTCTGTCTTGACCTTTTTTACACCCTTCCAACAGTTATTTAAAGATAATGATAAAGTTCCCCATCAGCTTTCTCTTCTCCAGGCTGCTTTCACAGCTTTTCCTTATATGAGAGATGCTCCAGTCCTTTAGTGATCTTAGTGGTGTCCCTTAGTGATCTATGATGCTGTTACAGGAGACAGTGTCAAAAGCCTTTCTAAAGTCAAGGTAAGCAACATCCACTGCCCTCTCCTCATCCACCAAGCCAGTCATCTCACCAGAGAAGGCTATCAAGTTGGTTAAACACTATTTCCCATTTGTAAATCCATGCTGACTGCTCCCCATCATCTTCCTGTCCTTCATGTGCCTGGAAATGGTGCCAGGATTAGCTGCTCTATCCCCTTCCCAGGATCGAGTTGAGGCTGACCAGCCTGTAGTGTCCCAGATCTTGCCTAGGTGCCCTTCTAGTCTATAATATTCAGCATAACTACACAATCATGATCACACTATCCCGATCATGTTAGTTCATTTGAACATTTGTAAGGTTGACAAGGAAGACTAGAAGTGAAACCCTGAGACTTTGAAGTCTGATTACAGCCAGGAAATATCATGAGATTTATATGCTTAGTACTTCAAAAGCTCCCAATGACTAGAATATTCATTCTAAAACTAACATTTTAAAAGATATTCCATTAATACATTTCTGAACCTTCTCTTTAAAACAAATGTGGCATTTTACATGACATTTCTTCCACATGAAGTAGAAAACTACTGTAATAGCAGCATCACAGTAACTGAAACTGTTCATTTTGCTTACAAGGGCATTTGACACCAAAAATAAGGCAAATGAACTTGCTCACAATGTGCTTACAGATCAAGAGTTTCAGTCACACGTAGTACTGTGAATTACATGTAAAAAATTCTTGTCTTTTAAGATGTTAAGTCATTCATATATTCGCTGCACAGTTGGTTTTCATAAGGCAGTGAAGCTCTAACAGGCTCTGCAGATCGGGACACCCCTCGTGCTCAGAGGCATGGCAGAAGTCACAGGGTAAAAGCAGAGTAAAAGCCCCCAGGGCCCTATACTCCAGCCGTGTACTGCAGCTTCATGAAYTTGTAATTCTGCCAACTTCAGTGAAGTTATTCCTGATCTATGCCCAACTAATTTGCATCAGTAGCATCAGGCTTCAAAACTTTGAGCTATCAAATACAAATGGACAAAACCACTTATTTTTTCCTGCTATTCTGAAGATAATATCTATTTTACAATTACCAGCAAAGCCTAGTCAAATTTAGAATGACTTCTATTCATTTTTCAGTTCTCAAATTTAGAATATTTTTATCCATTTTCTATTGGGCTGAGAAAGCAAATAGAATCACTGTCTTTCTACAAAATGCAGGTAGCCTTTATCCCTCTGACGCGCCGGGACTCTGCTTTCTTTAAATTCCCCTCAGGTTTGTTTTACTCCTAAAATTTTCCATTTGAGAGACAGAAGCTAACGGCTGGAGAATGAACAAAGTAGGAAGATAGCTTGGTGATTACTAAGTAGTACTCTTTAATAAATTATCATCTTCCCATTTGAGGATGGTTTTGTTCAAGAGCAGAGCTGGTAATTTTTTTCATGAAGGACAGTCTTAGAGATGCATCATTTGCCCTGGACTGCAGTCAAAACAAGGACTGCAGAGCTATTTCAGAGCAATTGCACTGGCATGCTGTGAAAGCGTGTTGCTTGCTCTGGGTTTGAGCTTCTGCGTTGAGCCAATTGACAAGCTTGCAATCAGCCCCAACTGTGGAGCTGGGAGATATGACGTTAGAGAGATGGACTCATTCCAGCTGAGGCGGGCAGAGATGGCTTCACAGGGGAAACCATCCTTACCGTGGCCCTGGTTGCAGATTTGCAGACCTAAGGCAGCATTTGTTACGGCTGCTAGAGAAAACCAAAGATGCTACACAGCGCTCACAGAGCCAAAGAGCAAACCCACCATGTGGCATCTGAGCCACGCGTGTGTGTGGCACATACACATCTCATAGAGAGAATATTGGCCTATTTCACTTTTAATACGATACAGTGTTTTGAGGGGTTTTTTAAATGAATGTCAGAATTGCCTTGCACAGGCTCGCCTTGACAGGGGTGAATTTCACGCATTAAAAGYGCATCATTAGCTGGCTAGAGGAGGCATTCAGTCGCCCTGAACAGATTATTGGAGCTATTGATTTGATTACAGCACATGCATTTTTATTGGCACGCAGGAACCTTGTTTTAGTGATCAATGTCCATTTTCTGGTTTGTTCTCATCAGGTCACGTATAGCCCAAAATCCAAAGGTGGGGAGGGGCAGGAGGGAGTGGTTCTTCACACACTGCATATGCAAACGTGAAGATCTTCTGCACTGTGGGACTCACAGGGTATGGGAAAGCTAAAAATGGACATGGGTTCAATGAGCAACTGCAGAAATTCACGGAATCTATCAAGGAGGAGTAGCTACTCAGACACCATATCTAGTGACACGAATTGTRCGTCCAAAGCACAAACAGCTGGATGCTGTTCCAGCATTTGGGAGAACTGTCACAGCATACAGTTTCCAGTACTCTTTCCATACACAACTGCTATTTACCTCTGCGAGAGCATAGGATACRGGACTAGTAGGAATGCTAACCTTATCCCACTTTTATTTGCAACACGAAATATGGCAGCGTCTCACATGCTGGAGAAAGGGAGATACTTGAAAGGCAGCCCTGAGTAGCACTTACTAGATCATTATATTAGAAATTATATTAGAAAAAAACTTATATATATGGTGCATCGTCCCGCCCCATTAGATGGAGGCTGGAGAGGACAGCCTGGCCCGGGGGTTCTGCTGCGGCCGTGCAGCTCCTGATACSGACCTGTCGAMCCCCCTGCATCCCCAGCAGCCTTCCTCAGCAAATCCCCCGGGGCTGTGATAAAAACGAGACCTCCTTGCACCATTGAGTGTTAAGTGCTGTGTTTATTTCCAAATGATCTCTGGATTGCATGAAAAGTAAGTGATAAAAACGCTTTAATTTACAGATTTGGCCTTACCTTTCCATTTATTGCATCCCGGCTAGGGTGAATTACCTCCCTCCCTTTCCCCTTCTTCAGCAGTGCTGGGTATCCGCCCCGAGGTGAACTTGCTGTGCACAGCAGTCCCTCAGATGCACGGATGACCTGTTCACAGACTGCAGCGTCTGCTACTCTACAACTGGGCAGGCCTGTGGCTGTGTAACAGTCTAACTGAAGAAGAGAAATACATTGAATTTGTTGTGTTTAACAGCTTAGAGGTTTTAGGGGACATACTTGGAGCAAGGCTTTGCTGATGAAAGGGAAATCACCACCTGTCCTTCAGGGAGCATGGAAGCCCTGGCCATATGCCGCCTTGCTGCTCTGCAGGTGACTGCCTGTTGTTTTGCTCTTGGATTACTTTCCTTGGCTTACTAGACTGTGAACTTGTGCATTAATCAGAAAAGGTAGATAAGTAGCTCTCTGAAGTTGCATATTTTCCCCTTTTAAAGGACATTAGACTAAATTTGTCATTCTTTCAGTGCTCAGTTTCCCTTGAGTTAGAACCTCAGCTGTGAGGGAGGCCACCACCATGGTTACATTCCCCGCTCACAGATCTGCAGCACTTGGCTTGTCCGAAATGGTGGTGACAAATCTCTGTCCAGAGGCAGAAACTTCGCTTGCAAACCTCCATGAYTAGCAGTGACAGGAGTGAACAGCAGGCTCTGAGAAACACTAACTGCGGTGTGGCTGTGACACAGAAAAACAGAAAATAATACAATATAGACACTCATTTTCCTCTAAAAAATAAACCATAATTAAGTGTGGTGTAATGAAGTACAACAGTTAACAGCAAATTGTAATCACACAGAAATTAGAACAAGAAAAGGGATGACGGAGATATTTTCACCACAATGGGAGTATTTCAGTACAGATTTCTTCGGCCCACAGAAGGCACCAGCTCTGCCCCCCCGGGGAAAGCCCCCAGGAAGCAGACGCCCTGCTGAGGCACCCCGCCGTGGGCCAGCAGACCTTCTGCAGGACATCCCTTATGCCCACAACAAACACACCGCAGCSAGATGCATTGCATTGCAGAGAGCATGCAAAAGATGAAAATAAAGCATTAAAAATACTGTAAAACCTTTCAAAAAGCTGGTATTCAAAARCAGATGGTCCCAGACTTTTTCCATYCACTTTTAGTGATTTAAMTGAGACCCAAGAGTGCAAGTTCTACAAATTCATTTTTTAGTGAAAGTAAACCCCTTCAGCAGCCACAGCAAACCCTGTGCCGCCCGGGCTGTCCCCTAGGACCAGCTTCTCACCTCCCTGGTGGGTGYTGAGCTCAGGGCAGTTGGGCAACCTGAGGCCGTGGGGTCTCTGCCTGGACGCGTGCGTGATCGCTGGTGGCACAGCCCTGCAGCACCTGTCCCCGGGGCGTTTGCGCCGATCCCTTTACACCAGACTCCCATATTACTTTAGTTCAGGAAAAAAACCAAGGATGCAAAACACACRAATGCTGTCGTAGAGATCACCTGATGCTTGCTGCTTTTGAAATGCAACAAATCATGGTTTTAACATGTCGTAGACTGACCTGCTTATTCCAGGCCTCCGTTAAGCAGGGACAACAAATGCCACTGCAGTGGTCATTAAACTGTTGGGTAATCATATAATTCCTAATGCAAAAATYGTGATTTCCGGACTTCAGTCCTTCCTCTCTTTGTTCCTCTAATGAAGCCATTCCTTTCCATTTAATCTTTTCCTGTTTATCTAGAATAGTCAAAAGAAACCAAGATAGCTGTGAGTTTGTGCCAGAAGGCTTCTGCTGCTTCTGTTCAACCTCCTCCACAAACTCTGCAGATAGCTTGCTTTCATTTAATATTTCCCCAGTCCACAGCCAAAAAGCTGTTCAGACCTGGATMGTTAGTGCCCTTGTATTATAGCAAAAATCACTGCTTATAGTCTTAAAATCATAGTGCAACCAAGTATTGTTCATGTGTATACAGACATCTACCTAGTGAGGTAGGAAGTTCTGAWGCTCAAACCCAACTATTACTATTATTATTTGTATTTTTTTGTAATAAAAATCTTTTTTTCCTAGCTTATCGCACCACTGTTTACATTTTGTTGCCTTTGCCTTTTATTTYGTTTGCTCCCCAATGACTCCTCACACTGAAAAAGCTTTAGATGCATCTAGGGCCAACCATAGCGATGTAAGTCTTTGACGARGTTGTTTTACAAAAGACTAGAATATTTCTCACCACCCCCCAAGAGTGTCTAGTTGTAGATAAATAAAACATTTGTGGCCAGACAGGGASTTGCTTCCCAGCCTGTGCTCGGCTGTAAACCATGGCGAGCTCGAGCGACCTCGGTRGGGATGCACAGGTGCTTTAGCAGGATCAGAGCCAGAAGATTCAGTGGAGAGTGAAAAACTAAAACAAATGCATTTTTTGTCCTTACGCTGCATTCTCCTATCCAGCTAGGGAAGCTGGCTTCTACAAAACAAGCTGTGTATTTCTTTTTCAGTTAATAAGATATGCAGGCTTCAGTGTTATGAGTAATTGTGTTGGGATGACTGTATTAAGCAATTATAACCTACTTGGTACATGTGGGCGRTTTTCTGAAGGCAGGTCAGTAAGGMAAAAGAAATATAYATAGAAAGCTAATTTAATTTTATAGGTCTGACTGAAGCATTGGGTGTGGATACACACACAACCAAGGTACAGAGATTTGGTTTATCAATAGCAAGTGTAAGAACAGTCAAAAATCTATAGTCTGYGTAAAAGGTATATATATTGTGCATTATATCTGCATTTCTTGAGCCATTCAGGATCAGAAGGATTGTTCTCTTTCACATTTTGAGCAGACGATAATACGGGCAGAAAGGGTGCCGGAGCAGTAAGSGCCCGGAACAACGTGGGATTGCCCCGGGAGGCGCTGCTCTCTCGGGGCGCGCACGGCTTGCCGAAAAGCATTCCCAGAGCCCCGTCCCTTTCAGCGCRCTGCTCGTAACCGCCCCAGTAAATCAAAATTATGATATCACAGCTTGGATTTTTGACAGTTGTTCCAGTTTCTGAAGTATTTTCTTTTCTTTTTTTCCTTTTTTTTGTAAAATTGTAATGTCTTTCATGCAAGCTCTTGAAAAGCTGTAGCCAATATCTGTTCCAATATTTACAGGGGCCGGGTGGGACTGGAGCRGTTAATAACCAGTTTCGGCAGAGAGCTTGTCTCTTTTGGTCCCACTTGGAGCCACGGATGAAGAAGTTTAAAGCATACTTATTAAATTTACAGGCAGTACCAAACTTAGAGGCACTGCAAGAGGACTGAGAACAACATTGTAATTTAAAATGTTCTTGACAARCTGAAACAATAATTTGGGAGAAAACACACCGCAATTGGATGGGTCCCGCCGTGCCTGCTCGCCGCGGCGGTTCACGCCACAGACGTTGTTGTGCCGCTCGAGTGCATCGCGCGGGCAAAAAGGAGAGCTGCAATTCGTAGTGATCCCCAGGAGTTAACAACGTAATGCAAAGCAATATTTTGCAGTGCTTTTTCTTACTCCCTTTTGGAAGTAAATCACCGTCACTGGGAACCGTCGCGTCAGCCCACGGTCCTGGGGCCTTCGCCCCTCCAGCCGCCCCRGCAGACTGCCGGCAGCGGCAGGAGCTCTCTGGTCTCCTTCCACCGCCGAATCGCTSGCAGAAAGACCTTAATTCAGTCAACACACTGCAGCGAAGACAAGAATGGAAGGAAATATCTTGTTCTAATATTAGGTCAAATCCGGGATTGACATTCCCCTGCGACGTTAGGAAGCGAAGCAGCAGAAGTGAAGAGCCACGGCACAGCAGCTGCTTTCCTGCCGTGCCGTGCCGTGCCATGCCCTGCTATGCCCTGCCATGCCATGCCGTGCCATGCCGTGCTGTGCCATGCCATGCCGTGCCATGCCATGCCATGCTGTGCCCTGCCGTGCCATGCCATGCCGTGCCGTGCCGTGCCATGCCATGCTGTGCCCTGCCACGCCGTGCTGTGCCGTGCCGTGCCGTGCCGCTGCTCTGCGGCTGGCAGCTGGCCTCAGCCCGCTCGCGGCTTGGCGCCACGGCCGAGCAGTGCTGCAGGAACGCGGCGAGCGATAAGGGGGCCGGCGTCTGCGTGAGGAGCGGCACGCTCTTGCCCCACATCCTCTGAACTCGATCATGCTGGGACTGGCCGTTCGGAGGAGGAGAAGGGGCATGCAGCATTGCAGCATCAGCTTGCASGAGCTTAAATAGTACGGGAATATTTTAAAGCCACACTCAGAACAGTACAGTACAAACGCTTGCGCACCAATGAAGAGTGAAATGCTCTAAAGCACCTTCTCGAATATCGTTTTCTATCACACTTCACACRACCCTTCTCAGTGGTTTCCAACTATTTCTAGATATTCCGCAGATACTCAGAAGTATCGTTTGATCAAAAAGATCCGCTCAGCCCCATTTATAGCCAAGGAAAGCAGCAGCTCCCGTGACCTCCACGCGGGGGGCGGTCGGATGCGGCTCCGGCGTCGGGACGGCCAGCAGCGCAGGCTCGAGCTCCGACCGCAGCGTCGGCACCCGGCGCATCCTGGGGGTCTCGGCGCGGCACAAGGTTTGGGAAGAACGGTAGTTTGAGGTGGATGGCTGCAGTGCTGGGACTCGCGACCCAGGTGCCAGAGTCTGCAGCGGGTCCCGGCGCTGCTCTTTCCTTTTTCCTGTGGACAAACGCTGGCCCACGGGCACAGCGAACCCCAGCGCAAGGCAGGGGCTGGAAATCCTTCCTTTCYCCACACCCGCTAAACAAACTGCCTTAGGTCTGTCCGGGAGAAGGTGCTCTCCTCCCTCGGAGAGAGCCGGCTGCGCCCGGCCCACGCCAGGCCGCTTCGAGAAGCCTGCAGGAAGGAGGGAACGGCCTGGCGCGGAGGCAGCAGGAGCCCGGGGCGCGCGCTGCAGCCGGCGGCCCTCCTTCAGGGAAATCTGTATTCCGCTCCTCTCAGGCCGTCCCGGCTTTAACGCGCCCACGCGGCGGCCCCGCTCTCCTGGGGGCTCCGCTCCGACGGCGGAAGCAGGATCCAAGCCCAAAGGCACAGGAAAGTCAGCGGGGCTAAAAGCAATTGGAAACCTGGTCCTGGAGCAGGCGGGGAAAGAGCCAGCAGCAGCAGCAGGGAGAGGGAGCGGGGGCAGGCGCTGCGGCAGCTCCCTGAACTACTGCTGCAGTGACCTGCTATTAATCCCACCTCGCATTTCCTTACAATGGTGTGAAAGAAGTCTCCAGTGCAGATTTGGGGTGTTCAAGCTCTTTCTGCAGATGTTTCTGCAGGCCTCAGCTCCCCTTTTTCTTGATCAGGACTTTGCATCAGTATTCCCAAGAAAATAGCACYACACTAATAACCATATATCACATTCTATGGAAGATTTAAAAATAAGTTTACAGTAACACAGACAAAATTAGAGAAAGTAATTGGACTAAAAGCACAGTGAATCCRTGTTAGCCAGGATGCAAATGTACCTAAACCATCAGGAAAAGTAGCAACTCTTCTACAGCGCTTCTAAAAGTGYAGTATTTCACAGTGAATTATTAACACAGTGTCCTTCACTGAAAAGGACAAGCAACCAAAACAAAGCTGAATATTTCTTTGGAATTGCCTCCCAATATAATAAAAAACAGCCCCAAAGCAGCTCCCGTCCCACAAGAGACCACTATTTCGCAGTTGCATCAAACACTTCGCCAGYGACTGCCGCAGCACGGCACGTGCACTCGGTTATTTACCCGCTTCACATCCCCTCCCCTGGAAAAGCAGACCTCGGCACCGGAATCCGTGGCGCTCCAGATGTGAGCGCTGCAATTACATCTGTCCGGGCCCCGCTGCAGCTGCTTCCTCGCCGAGGCAGCTCCCGCTGGTGGAGCTGATGACTGGCACYGCCGAATGTCCACTGGAGGAGATGGCCTTAAAAAAAAGTCTCAGTGGAATAGCTTTTGGAAAAAAATGAATTAGGAAAATATATTTTTTTGTGCAATAACTTACTGGGGAGTTTGTTTCTCTATTTATTATGTCTCCAAGCCACTTACATGTGAAGTTTGGCACAGGAACGCCAGGATTGAGCCAGGCGGTTGCTGCCACGGCAAACGCACATTCAAGCTTCATCAAGCCTGGGAAAAAGGGAAAAACAACCTGTGTCTGCTCAGCAGAYACCTGCGGAGCGCTATGGAGAGGCGGCTGCTCCGGACATTCGGGTTGTCCTGCCCCGGGCTTCCCGCAGYGCCGCACGGGCAGGGCCAGGCACGGGCCACTTCAGCCAGCAGAGGCATTTAAAATATTTGGAGATGTGAGTTTTTGCAGTGCTTTGCACCGCATTGCATTCGATGCGTTCRGGCAAGGGCACCTCAGCAACGGGCATGCCAGCGTATCAAACTGAGCACACAGCAACAAGCATACAAATTGCAGCTAAAGTTTTACTAGAATATTAAAAATATTGCAAGAAAGAAAACAGATCTGTAAAGCATCATTCATTTAACCATGAGGTGGCAAAAAATCCTTTTTCTGGCAACCCACAGTTTGTTCCAAACCTCTAATTCTTGAAACAAAAGAATGTAATTCACTTTAATTCCTCTCCAGACCAYATCAGCCTTGGACGTGCTATATGGSGAGAARCACATAATCATGTAAAGATTACCTGGCTACAGGGAAAGGAATTAAAATTCTAGCTTTTATTTTGTGTGCTTGCTTTGGAGAAATGAAATAATGTTTTTGATCCACTGTAAGTGGGCAGATACAGGATTTCAAAGGGGTCWGACTGGTTATTTTATCCTGTTACAAAAAGCATAAGCATGGATGCTCGCTACTGCTCTTGATGGTCTTAATGGACATTAAACTGCAGCTTGTAACTTTTGCTCAAGGCAGAAATTGAATCCAGCTTTAAGTCAAGGATGACGGCGAGAGCTGCCAGGTGCTGGAGCTTCCCTAGTGATGTGAAAATTGCAGTGCTGGTGTGTACTTTGTGAACAGAAGCAGAAGGGTAAGAAATTTCATTTACAAGAATTTCATACAAACCAATTGTTGTGGCAAATATGTCAAACTTCTGCCCAGCGCTGTAAACCTCTACTGTTTTGCACAAGGTCTAACGAGACGTGATTAAAGCAGAACGGCTGGGGAAGACATGATGTCGGCAGTAATTACACACGTTTTGCTATTGCTCGCTACGTAACAGCGAGGAGCAGTATCTGCACCAGCCCTGCGAGGAGAAGACGCTCTTCTCGCCTCCTGCTCTACCGACTGCAAAAATGATAGGAGAAACGCTCGGAGCTGCAGGTAGGATGGAGCAAGTGCTATAGGTAGGACTGGAGTAAGCGTGTGGCGAAAAGGCACCTGGCCTCGTCGCGGCACGGCGTGGCACGGCACGGCACGGAGCGGCGCGGCACGGCACAGAGCAGCGCGGCACGGCGGGGAGGCTGCCGGGGCGAAACGGCCCCAGGAGCGCGAGGCACCTGCAGGAGCTGCACGGAGCGGTGGGCTTGCCTTCAGCTCGCCCCGCAGACCGCGCGCCTCCGGATGACATCCGYGGGCATAAAACGAACAAAACGCGCGTGCAAACGCACGCAAGGCTACGGCCGCCCATGAGGGCGAACGAAGGGATTCCGGCCCAAAAAGGACTTTCCAGTTGTAACCAAAGGCAATGAGACACACAGGACAAATTCCATTCAACCTCACTGAAGTCCTGAATTTTTCSTTTGGTTTTTATTACGACTGGCTAGCTCACCTCCATTACCACGCACATCCCCTCTCTTTTCGCAGGGCGTAACAAAGCAGAGCGAAGCAGGGGTAGTACAAGAAATGGTATAGGAAATACCACAAAGTRAATTTATCTTTGCTCACCGTCCTCTCCCGGATCGTCGGAGCTGGCAAGCACCTCGACACGCGGGAGCGGGCAGAAAAGGCCGGGCTGAGCAGCGGGCTGCCTCCTTCGGGGAGGAGGGTGTAACTTAGTTCTTCTGCTCTCCAGAGACACATCATTCCTCTGGCTGTGTTTGCAAAGAAATAATGCTTTTTGGACAAAATAACTGGCCACCAGCTATTACGACAAGGCAGGAATTAGAAATGCATCAACAGCTTAGATTAGGGGATAACTTTGATGTTAAATCCGAGTATTGCCTCCCGGGGTGTTTGGCATTTCTGTCCACAGAGCAATACAGGTGATGCTGAAGCAGCCAGTTTGGTCTCTGAAATTTTGACTCCTCTGGACCTATCAAATACTGATCATCAGAAATGGCCATGGGCGCCTGAAGCCGTGATTTCCGAGTGCTGCCGCGATCGCGCGGCCCTGTCGCTCTCACCTTCAGGCCGTGCGGACGGGAGCTGCCGCGCTCCCCGCGGCCCTGCAGCCTGCGCCACCCGGGCGACGCAGCTGGTCCCCAGCATCACAGCAGGGTTTCGATTCAGTCCTGAATTTTCCGCACGTGCAAGTTGCGTGTCCCACTCTAGTAACAGATTAGARGGGCAGTTCTGTGTCGGACGCTTTGTAGTGCTGAAAAGCTGATCTGGTTAAACCCAGTGATAAAATGATAAAACTTCCAGCGACTCCAGCGAGGCCAGGATTCGGGCAACAGRACTGTTTTTAGAAGAACCTTGTTTAACAGCAGCTCTGCATCCAAGACACGTGCATGCAGAATGCATCCAGACTAATTTGATCCTCTTGCTGGAAATACTTAGGAAAAAGCAGCAATCCAGACCGACTGCCCCCGGAAGAGCAACTGGCGTACTGCTCGGTGCTGCACAAATTAAGAATTTTGCACTGGCGTTATCTAGCAATTTTCTCTCGTGCTAATGTTCAGCCCTGGGAGGCAAATTCCTTTTTTCCATGCCTTGGTAAAGCAGCATTGCTTTCACCCCTTTCTCGGTCCAGCTCAGACAGCGATGAGGCCAGTCAGTCACCGCAAGGCCTGAAAACGAAGACAGTTTCCCGTAACGCAAATACTGTATTTACCTCTTCCCGTCTCCGGATCGCGCGGGCC
>NW_028186217.1:1435099-1497486 GCF_003343005.1 Rhea americana
CCCGCCAGGACGAGGAGACCATCTGCCTTTAACACCCGCGCAGCGAGTACCCAAAGCAAACCTGTTCTCCGCAGGTTTTTGCTCGCTGCCCGCTGGGACTAGCGCAGTGTCATTTCATACCCCGCCGTGCAGGCGGCAATCAGCTGTTCCAGGGACGCAGCAGACCGAGACGCTACCAAGGAGAAAACGGGACCAAGCCGCTCGTTTTCCTGGAAAGCTGCTTCATCAGGCCACGTCTGCGTCTCGCAGCGCTCTCGCCGAGACTGCTAACRTATTGTCGGAGTCGAGAGCATGCCGAATTTATTTCCCGAACAGGATCCGCAGGAGCAGCAAGCGCTCCGGGCCGAAAACCAAAGCTGCGGAGCGCTCAGAGCCTCAGCGGGGCCTCCGCCCGTCTCAGCCGCCCGGAAAGGCCGGCTCTGCAGCAGCAGCGAGCGGCAGCGCGGCAGCCGGCACAGCGGCAGGACGAAGCTGGAGAGTCCCGCGGAGCTTTCCTGCCTCGGAACAGTCTACGCAGAATGGCGACGTCGTCTAGCAAAATGGCTACGCCTCGAAAAGCTTTTCTAATCGTGTCACAGGAAAATGCCCTTGTCTCAGGCGGCAGCAGCTTTAGTTAAATAAAATCAGCCCTCCGTGACAGCCCTCGCGGTGGCTTTCTTTGCAGGTCCCTGTGACTAGCTCGGCCGGGGGAGAGTCGTCCAGTCCAGCCTCCCGCTCCGAGCGGCTTTATGTCCGTCAGAACTGTTACACCCCAGGCGAGATGATTTGTGTCTTCAATAACATAAAATTCGGTGTGATCCTTCCCAGACAGGAAAAGTAAAACACTCCTCTTCCCTAACGTCATCCCATCAAAGTGACTTGACCGGATTTCTCGCTACCCCTTACTGTGCTTTCAAATTAAGCTGGAGCTGAAGCCTGTGTGAACGGCGAACCGCTGCGACGGGCGCGCGGGAGGCAAAGCGCAATGCTCTGAACAAGCGCAGCTGAACACCAGTGTAACAGGGAAGGCAGTCGCTCGCAAATCTGCATGCTTGTCGGAAGCTAATTTAGTACTGTTTAAAGAGAGCACGYAGAACGGAGCTGTTTGCAGGCCAGTGCGCCCCGTCCGCCGCCCCACCAGGCCAGCGCAGCGGGCAGGAGCGTCCGCCTGGGGAAGGACGCGATCCGAGGAGGGGCACCGTCCGAGGAGGGGCACCATCACCATCCAAGGAACGGACACGAACCTCAGAACATAGGTCTGGGTGAGCTAAAATGCCAATTCAGGAGCCACAAAGCACCCACGAGCCTTTCTGGGTCTAGTCCTACACGACATCCAAGGGCTTTCATCAAATCTGCGGGAGAGGACTGACTGCGGGATCTCGGCAGCCCACAGCAGCAGTTTACTCACTCTAAACATCCCCAGCATTTCCTAAAGACTCTGAGTTCTTACTTCAGCACCCATGGGTAGAACCGGGTGAAATCAGTTGCGGCATTGCGGTATCAACATTCTTGCAGCTCATCACAAATTGCAGCCCTAAAGCCTTGGAATTAAAGCCAAACCAGCGCGTGCACGYGTCTGCCTGAGCGTGCCGAAAGCCGAGCACAAAGCTCTCCATCACAGGTCTCCTAAGTCTGTTAGTCCAAATTTAGGGGAGTTTGTTGTCAGTTGCTCTGCAAAAAATTCCTCCCCAGTCTCAGCAAGTGGAAAATTTCCCTGAGCCAAGGGAGAAGGGCAAAGTGCTTTTGGAATTATTTGGCAGATTTAAGCTTCCTAGGTGGCTTAATTATTGCAAGAAGAAAGACAATGTTGAATTACAGAAGCTTACCCGGAGTAAGCTATGAATTTTCATTAACTGTGTCACTAGATGATTCATTTAAATCCCTGCTCCGAAGGATTTTAAACTCTCACTCGCTCCGTATCCGAAAGTCTCTTTCATCTTCCCCGCCTCTCTCTGTACATGAAGCTGCCTCACCACGGGATTCGTATTCTTCTCTTCACTCTGTGAAATTTCACCGCATTTTTTTGTGTTTTTTCCTACTTCGAGGATTCCTCTTTCTAAGAGCCATGACAACGTGTGCTGATGGTTGAGGAGATTTCAAGCAGAACATGCAGAGACCAGCCCCGAAGAGGACTTCTACCCCGGCAGCGGGCAGAAAGCCTGAACGCTCCGTGCTCGGTGATTTCCTTTACAAAACCACTTTCATGCTCGGGTCTGGAATTCCCGTGCGAGCCTGTGCAGTACGGGCTCCGCACGCGAGCGATGCTCTTAAGGGYGCGACCATAGGAAGGGTTGTCTCTATAAAACTCTTAAATTTGCCTCAGAACAAGTATGGGTTTTTTTAAGGAAAAATGAGATTTACGTTGCTTCTCTTGCTATAATTTTAGCTCCATAATCAATCCTAATAATTAACATTTTTGTAACATGCAAAAAGAAAAATATCACTATTCCTGCATTCATTACTCACAGATTATTTTATGATTCATCTAAATGATTCACATGCATAATTAAGATGAGCTCTACAGTTAATTGCATCTTTACAAAATCGTTTAATAATCAGAGTAGTATCTTGACAATCATCTTTTTAATTGCATATATGCAATGAATATTGTGTACAAACTACAGCKTATCAGAAACAAATAGACAAATACACATTCCTCTGAAAGCAATCTGGATAATTTTAGGTTCAGAAAACAATGAAACTGCTAAATCTTGCTAGAAAGTATTTCTAAAAACTTCTCTGTAGTTGCATAAGCAAGAATGCTACTATGGAAGGACATCATGTTAAATTAAGTATTAAYTAGCTCATCAGTAGAAACTCTAGGAGTGTAAAGGAATGAATTGTTGTGGAATTYGTTTCTAAAGTTGCTACTATAAAAGCAGCTTTTCCCTCATCAGCCGTGTCACTTCTTTGCAAGKGTCTCCGATTGCGCAGGCGAAGGCCACAAACCCTGYCTCACTCCGCTGCTCTCAGTTACCACCTACCTTGACTTTTTGGAAGGTTACCACCAGGTCTGCGCTAGTCCGCAATGGAAATTCAGAGTACAACTGGAAATAGAAGTGGCACGTTGTTGTTTTGGATAAAATTTCTCAAGAATCACTTTTGCCATAGAATATGATGCTGTGAACACATCTGTCCCTTTCAGCCTCCTGAGATGGATTAATTTTAATTTGTATTAACAAATCCTTTTATAAATAGACTCCCTCCTTCTCACCAGAATTTATGCAGCTGTTTAAAAATCCAAGGTGTGATTTAAAATAAGAAAATCCTCCACCCGCTGAAATAAAACTAAAATTCTGCTGTTGGCACTGTATATTATTTTTAAGTACAACCGGATTCCTTATTTTCCTTAGAGCTCTGCAATCACGGAGTGCTGTTAGCACCATGGATGAGCAGCATCACAGACCAGCAAATACAACTGCGGCAGGAGCTTGTCCAATTTGGTCTCTCTGCAGCCCATTTCCAAGAGGGAACTGCAGCAGATTTATACAAAATTGCTTCTTTCCCATGGATTTTTTTTCCTCAAAACATGGATGTCTGATCCTCCCGGGGTGACGGAAGCGCCGGCGGCGGCGGGACCACGGTCACTGTTCCCGGACGCTTCTGCACGGAGACGGCAACGTCTCTTCCGGGTGTTTCCAAGGTTTCCCAYGGAATAAAGGATCTGGAAATAACCGGGCTGCGGTGGAAAGTGGGTTTAGCAGATGGCACCACTTGACCATAAAAGACTTAATACATCTACGTACCAGGCTTAGACATCTATGCAAAAAGACAAATGCACCAGGAGAAAACTAAACCAGTGTATTTTAATTCTACAAAAATGTATAAATATTTAAATGTACAGCAAAGAGTACCAGTATACCATATAGTAACTGCTACAACATTTCAAACGTGTAAYTCCTCACCCACAGTCTGCTTACACAAACCTGCTCTGACTCCATCCCGCGCTTTCGGCCCTGGGCCTCTCCCCGCAGCGCGGCCGCCCCCAGCACGCGCTCTCGGGGGAGAACACGGCGGGGRGGTCGACTAGCGAACGATGAGTCTTGGCTTAAGTTATTCGATGTTAGGAAATAAACMCTGACGCCAAAATTCACACTGCGTGGGTAAACCCGCTGCCGGCGTTCGTGGGAGCAGGGGGCAGGGGCGCCCGGCCCCGCACGGGGGCTGCCCGGCCGCCCGCGGCGGCGATGCGCTGCGTTTCCACGCTCCTGCTCGCAGGGGCAGATCCAGGGCTCCGGCGCGGCGGGGCTCCGCCTCGCCCCCGGCACCGCACCGAGGCGCGTCCCGCAGGTCCGAGCGCGCTTCCAGGCGCCGGGCCGCTCGGGTAGCGCGCGGATGACCTCCAGCAGTATGTTTGCTCTAACCGGGAGGACGACGTGTACTTAACTCGCAAATAAGTAAAATAACACAAATGCGCGTTATTTCACTTCCTTTCCTAACCGGGGACGCAGCAGCGTAACCGCTGCTACAAGGATACGCTGGCCACGCTCCAAACTTACGCGGCCACGGGACCACGTGCTTTGTAAGAGYAAGATACTAACCTCCCTAGCAATTTTAAGGACAGAAACATCCTTCCCGTCACCTGTTTGTGGGGTCCCGCTGCGAGCCCAGGCACAGCAGTGGCGCCTGGACGCTGCYCTCCAGCGATGGGGTCGAGAACCGCCTCTGCCCCAAACGCGGCAGCGTAACACGCTCGGCAGCTCTTACGGTTTGCAGCTAGAAATACTATGTAAGATATACTGGAGGGAAACGAAATAGCTTTTACCACCGACCGCACGTTTCTGTTGTTGGTAAATACTCTTAGATGGTGTAGGAGCCCCCACAAGTTTTATTTCTGCAATGATACTCAAAAGACAAGTGTCAAAAACCGATCTGCCAACACGAACAGCTGCATGCGTGCAACCATCCCTTTGAAAGGAGATGACCTTATAAAAACCTTCTGCGTGAAGATTGCGTCTAAATTTGTTTGTGATGTTTTCATGCTCTTTTACGAAGCAGAATTGCAGTCCCCTGTTTTGCTAGCTTTCAAGCCGTACCGTGCCTTTCCGCGGGGGGTTAAGGAGGCGAACCAGCGGTGCTCGGCCCCACGCCGCGCGGGCAGCTTGGCCGAGACGACCTTGCAGCCGGCACCGCTCCGTGACCCCGCAGCTCCCACGCACGCCTGGCAGTCCCTTTTCCAGCCGAATATGCTTCTGGTCTTCACGTAACGGTGCGCATCCCGAAAGTACCGACGACCTACGATCTTGCAGCATGTTCACGTGCGGGACTATCACCGCACAGGGACGGTGGCACGACAGGGCAGCTCTGGCAGTCTCACCATGAGCAACGGCCGCCGCCGGAGGCTCCCCGGGGCCCCGCGAGCGAGGCCGCGGGGATGGGCGCTGCCCACCGCCCCAGGCCCCGCGCCGCCGCCGCCGCTCTGCGCTCCCCGCGCGGCAGGCAGCGACCGCGCGCGCGCTCCGGGCAGGCGCCGAGCGTACGGACTGCTGCACGGACACACTGCCCGGCACATCGCTGCACGCGACCGGGATTAGCTCCCAGAAAACGCTCTGCCTGCCTGCAGGGCGCTGCCGCAAGCTCCCGCTGCCGGCATCAGCTCCGAGGAAGCCTCTGACGCTCCGAGCGCCACCAGCGCGTTTTCAACARTGCGTTAACAAAACAAAATCAGTATGCCACAAAATTATTAAAAAATATAAATAAGCATCTGCCACAGCTATCAAAGCAAGGACATCCAGAGCTAGAACTGAGATTTGATCCGCAACCTTCTCCTCTGCGCTCAGAGAATCCACGGACGGATCGTTTATATGTTTTACACAGTATGCAGATACATTTTAATGCCTAAAGGTGGTAGCTACAGGTTGAGCCGAGCCTGGCCAGGGCCGCCGCTCGCCCGCGCGGTGCAGGGCCGGGCGCGGGGCCGCGGCACGCCGCCCAGCCCGAGCGCCCCCGCTGCTCCGCGCCGGCCTGGCGGCTTTCGCCGTCCCTTAATTCCAGTTTGTTAACTGCGCGCTCTTCGCTCGGTTTTGCTGCTTTCCCGAGCATCCTCCAGGGAGGGACGTTCCCCCCGGGCGCAGCACACGCGACACCCACGGCGTGCAGCGGCCCCGCTGCTCCGAGCACCTTCAGCCCAGCCCTCCGCCGAGCCCCACTCGAGCGAGGCAGAGCGATCGCCGAGGGGCGCCGGGGCACGGGCGCCGAGGACGGGACGGCCGCCGGCCGCCCTCCCCGCGCGAGGCGGCTGCCAAAGGCGTTTCGTATCGAGCCGCTGCTCGCAGGGCACCCGGAAAACACCCTCCCTCCCAAGCGCCTGGACAGGGCGTTCGCAGCCGTTTCTCCAGGACCGTTTTTGAGAGCATTTGCCTCGAGAGCAGCATACGTTATGTCACGGATGGATTCTGCAGTGCTGCTTTTGGGCAGACGCAGATTTGGAAGGGGCACGCGGAAAGACGCCGGAGCGGGGGATCCCCGAGGACCCTGTTCTGCCGGCAGGATCCCAAAGGGCTTCGGCGCCTCCGCGCCCACCGCAAAGGAAGGACGCGGGACGTCCTCGGCGTGAGCTGCCGGGCGAGCGAGGAGCGCCCGGGCCACGGCTCTCCCGGCTTCAGGCGCCCAAGGTCATGTTGCGCAGGAGCCACTGCTGGGACCGGCTTTCGCTGCAGTCCTTCATGGTGGGGACCATCTTGTCCTCCTCGGACGGCTCGTCAAGGCACTGGTTGCTGTTGACGTGCCTCAGGGTCAGCCTCTGCAACAGAGAAGCGTACGAGTTGCAGGGGGGTCACTACTGCTGAAAACGGGTGGTTTTAGTCTTGTCCTAGCCACTACCCGGGTCACCACGCGTGCCCCCGGGCTGCYGCCCCCCTATAACACCCCCAGCGCCGCACGAGCAGCGGCACGAGCTGCCCCGCGCGCAGCGGCACCAGGCTCCCTGCAAACATCACCTCYGCCAAATCCACAGGCGATAAATGCAAGGGGAATGCGCAAAGCAAGTGCATGCAAATTTAATCTCAGAGCAACAGCTTTCTGGACTAAGGAATTTAACTTGGATAGCCTGAGCATATATGCATTTCAGATCAGTGTACTGTTAGTCCAGAGATAACTGCTGGCGGAAAWACATTTCCAAAGTATTATGAGAATAACAGCAAAACACACAAATACTTCAATTTTTTAAGGAATGTAAGGGTCACAAGGGGACAATAGGAAATAGGAATATACTATGAAGAAATAAATGATCTATTTGAGAGCATGGAGACAACATATTCAGTCACATCATATAAAGAGAGCTAGGAAAGCTAAACATGAAATTGTGGACAAAGATAAAATTAGATAAGCATATTCAAGTTGAGAAGTAGATGTTTTGTCCACCACTGTTTAGGGGCTGTTTGGGGTTTTCTACACGCAAACTCACAGCAAAKAAACATGTGCTTTAGGTGCCACTGTGAATGAAGTTTGGCATATACCAGTTTACTGCCATTAATGTAAAACTTGAACTCCTAGGTCTTTCAGTTTCTGAAAAAACAGGCAAAATGGAGCATTACATTCCGCCCTGCCGGCGCACCCGGACACCCAGGCAGCAGCGTGAGCCGCCACTGCGTGCCGGAGCAACGCAGCCCGTCACGCCGGCACCGGCACCAGCAAACACTGCGCAGAGGAACGAACGGAGGAAAAAGGAAGGGCTGGCAGAACCCTGCAGCTCCGGGGGGAGGGAGAGGAGTCAGTAACACCACAGCAAACTTACCGCACACAGCACAACCCCCAGGCTGTGGCAGAACAGCACTGAACAAGGTCTCCTTGCAGAGCAGCGCTTGCTGCAACCCCGGAGGACCGTGCCTGCACCCCGGCTCGTAGGCATGCCCCAAGCCCACGGCCCACGCAGGGCTCTTCAGTAAATCGCGCTCAGAGATAAACACCACAACATGGTTCTCGCATACCCGCGAACAGAAAGAAGCATGGTAACTGCTGCCAAGCTTTCCCAAATGCAAAATTTTTCCGTGTAAGAATATAATCAACATTGCTGTAACTCCAAGTTAGGCAAATAGGAAGAGTCATTTTAGAAAACAGCATCTCTGACAAAGTCTCACTAGTAATGAACATCATTTGTGTATCTTCAGACAGAAAAGACTGCAGTCTAGGGCTTCAGTTAAACTGTAGTCTGGAAATGCGAACACTTTCCTAACGGCTGGTGGAGAAGAGCCCTCGCTATAGCAACCACTGCGTCGCACAGAGGTCTACTGCGTCTCTGCCTCTCCTATCCCCAGCTCGCTAAAGTGTGAAAACAAATTAGGAAGCTTTTGCAAAAATACAGTGTTTCATACAATATCATAGACCAAAAATCACCCAGCACCTGATACCACAAACAGTGTATGTGTTAAGGGTAAAGGATGCAAAGTTTTGGCCAAGATCCATGGTTTAATTTTAGTCCTACAAGCACAGAGACATCTTAAAGCAGACAGCACCTAGTTCTGAAGTCTCATCGATGGACACTCCTCAGCCTACTGATATGTTAAAAAAAAAAAAAAAAAAAAAAGGACTTTGTCAAGACTGCCTCCTCCACGTCAGCGCCTCCGGGCGTTCAGCTTCTAAGCTCCTTCGTTTTTAAAGACCTTTTTTTCTTCTAAAAATAGCAAAATATATCCAACAAGTTATATTAATCTTATTATTGTCTCTGACTGATTTAGTATTATCATCCGGATACATATCTGGTCTAACGCACAGTAAATTTTGCACTGCAGTTCATCCTGGATTGACACATCACGTATTAACATTTCTAATATGGATTATGACTATTCTTTCAATAGCTTGTCCCTAGGAATTTGCTCCTCAGTTTAAAACAAACTATTATGCAATTCTCTAAAAAGAGCCTATAGATATTATAACGAATTATTGAGGCACCATTTGATTTGCACCCAATGATGAATATAAGACATGTTTCTCTAATTGCAAGAGGAAAGAATTAGTAGTGTTAACAGTAGTTTATTTACTAAATAACACTGTTCAAAGCATTACTGATTCTTCATTTACATTGTCTTAAGTGCAATTAAGCTGCTATCATCTACTATAACCAGAAATGCAAACAAGTCTAAAAATGCTGCTGCTCTTCAGCTGCTCCCTTTTATTCAGTATATAATTTCATGCTAGACTACCATATCATTGGGATTTTCATCTGTCTTCTAAATGCAATTTTCTGTCTTCATGCTATTATTCATGCTATTATGAAAAAGGCCTCCTTTGCTTGGGAAACAATTAATTACTAGGCAATATGATACCCATACAAGCCAGTCGAGAATTTTTGTTTTAATGAAACATGAGAACACACGCATGGAGGCAGAGCTAGCTCCACAAACATACAGGTGCAGGAGAGCAAGCTATGCAGCTTCACACTTATCAAATGTATGCAAATAAGAGTTCTGATGGGCAAAGAATTTGAATACGTTGTATTATATCTAAGGATTATATCTAAGGAAGAACAGTAAGCAACTCCTGCTTTATTGCTGCATCTGGGCTGTCTTGATACTATCAGCTGTATTACTCCATGAAACTGTAGAGGTAAGAAAAAGGGTAGTTTGCACAATATTTTGATTTCTTCAGTGGTGAATRTTTCAAAATTGTCTATTGAGAGTGGCTAATATCTTCAATATTGAATCACTTAAAAAAACCGTGGAGTTTTCAAAATATACATATCCAAAAAACCTGTGTAGCTGATCTCATTTATATGTATTGGAATTGGGACCAAATGTTCATGTACTGTAAACAGTAATGATTACTCTGAAATCAATAGATCATGGAGGTAGCTCAAGGSAGTAGAATCCATTTAAAATTACTTATAATTTATAGTAATTAACACTGAATGTGTATATTCTACATTCTACACACACTAGCATCTGTAAAAACAAGAAATGAATTCAGTTGAGCTTRATAGGCAGAAAATGAAAAAACATTTTTCTAGGAATAGCTTAAATCACTATACTATTTGTTTTTTTAATACCAACCTCCAGCAGTTTGTTAAAGGAAATAATCAGTGGGGCTGTAAAAAATGTTTCTAAAGACCTCCAGCCTTGTGTAGTTCCTTAGCATCCACGCTTGCAAGGGGCTACCACTGCAAGCCTCCACCGTGGGACCCTGGGTGCCATCCTCTATCCTGCTTAYTGTCAGACACGACTGCGTGATTATATGAAGAAAGGTATGGCTCTGCATGACAGAGAAATGGCAARAGTAAACACAACCAGCAATGACACACAAAGCAAAAATAACAGACTTTGAATAAACAGCGAAAACAGACATCCACAGCAGCGAGTCAGACAGATCTAGAAGCAGCAGTCACTAAAGCAACTATTTACGGGTGAATGCGTCTGTGAATTGCCTCATGTTAAATGATGCCTTGAAAGCTTACAGGGTATGGCTAGCTTTAACCACACACACAAATACGCGTATTCACGAAATAAGCTTTAATTCCATTAAAAAATCTTCTAACTGATCTGCTTTGAGGGACTGGCTACAGGAGACCTATTCACTGAGAAGCGGAAAGTTTTGCAGATTAGAGATCAGTGTTCACCTAAATCTCTCCTGCAAAYGCAAATCGGTCTGTTGCAGTCACGGGTTTCTTGTGTTGTAGCAAGGCTGGGGCGGAGATGACGTTTTCACCAAAGAAATTTCCTGCATCAAACACACCGAGGCTTACTCAGGTGTTACAAAAATCAAATTATAATGAATGAAACATTTATATAAATTTTACTGGGGAAAAAAAGCCCCGGGGGAGCAGAGCTCTGCTGCGGCTCACCGCACCTACCCCGGGGCAGGAGCGCAGCCGGGCCCTGCCCGCGTCGCTCTGCGGGGCAGTCGTTTCATCATTCAGCCTTTCCGTACCTCTTCCTCGCTCGCTCGCTCTTTTTTTTTTTTTTTTGTTAAAGGAAGAAATAAAGGACCTATAAGGAGCTCACTAAAAAACATCAAGAAAAAATGTCCTTATAATGTCACTTTGAGTAACCAGCCTGAACATCAGTTCTTGTTTTGGTTTCATTATGTTTTATTCCCTCATGTTCACTTCTGTCTACTATTCCTCTGAAGGAAAACAAAGGTACATAAATAAATAACTTCAAAGTGCAATGAATTCCCTATATTGCATGTTTGTATTATATTAAATGCCACAAATTAGTAGATTCTATCTAGGAATATAAAATAGTATGATGCATTATATTGACAATCTGACCTAGCAATTTTCTCTAGCCCATGAGACAAAGTCAGTAAATCAGTATGCTGCACTGACTTTAGAAAAGCTATAATAATGTAAAGAAGATAATTTGTCTTCTGAAATGTTTGTTTCATTAAACATTCGTTTCTAAGACTGTAATAAGAAAAAACACAGTTTTCCCTACTCATTTTAAAAGAACTTGGACAAGCTTTTTTGAATAYATAGTATTAATAAAAAGCAGTAATTGTATGTGTAATAACACAATACAGTAATTGTAACTTTATTAATATAAAAGACTGCAATTTAAATGAATATTCAAGTTATTGGCCACATTTTCTCCCGGCAGAAATGGGTCTGACTACACTAACTCCAGYTGGTCCCATAACATTCAGAAGAGACACAGTTACAAAACGTGCAACTGTTGGAAAGATGCAGGAAGGCAGGCACGAAATCAGTGATGCAATAGGTGCTTAACCGTTCACCTGTACGTGGTGTCAGCGAAAAGGATCGCCGAAGCGCGCCGTCAACACAAGAAACCGGCGTCGCGCCCGCYGCACGAGCGCGGCCGCCCGGCCGAGGCGCGCTTCGGACGGCCCGTCCGGCGCGGGCAGCCCGCCGGAGAGCCGCGGGGCTCGCAGGTGCTACCAGACTTACCTCAAAACTATACTCCCATTTACCAGCATACTGACAGAAGGAAAAAAAAAACAAACAGGAATTGCAGTCAAACAGTGACTCAAGAAATAYTTCTGTTGTGAAGATGCTCATCCTTTAGYRAACACAATTTCAATAGCTTTACACAAACGTTTAGCGACACTTATAATAGTAATTTCACAAGATCAAATCCTGACATCATTACCCATGCATGAGGAAACGAAGCTATTTTTTTATCAGATATGACATATATAGAGCATTTTTTTTCCTAAAATGTTTATCTGTGTTGTATGTCTTCAGGTCTCACCAGGCTATTTATATATATTAAAATTTGCCTGAAGTGTCAGAGGGCGACACGACGATATTCGCCGGTCACCCGAGCACAAACCCAGACGACCGACGTGGCGTCCAGCCYGCCCCGGCGGCGGTCGGGCCCCGTTTCGGGTAACCCGCTGGAGACCCTTCCCTGCCCGGCAGCGGCGACGGTGCGAGACACCTGCCAGCACTCGGTGCCTCGACTGCAAAGCAGTAAGAGAGCACAGCATCTAGCAAAAACCGCGTGCCCGTTAGGGCAAAACGCCGTGGCATCATCTCCAAAATTAACTGCATCTCGGTGAGCTAAAATGTATAAAGAATTTTAAGTGTTAAAAGCATTTAACAAGAAGACAGACACTTTCAGTACGAGAAAACGAGAGGAAGSGCTTTTTAAATAGCTTACCTCAAACTAATTAAATCTGATGATTTCACAAATACGTATGGCAATGTTTGAGATTTACCTTTCTTACTACCACAAAAATCTTCCTTGTTCCCTGTTTATTCTGGGAAACACACAAATGCTAGGAATGGGTTAAAAAAATGTTTTAAGGTATGTACAGATCCTCAGAAAAAAAAATATTTTCTGTGAATTATTTATATATATTTAAATGCCATAATTTAAATAAAACCAAGTCTGAATGTTACAGAAAAATTAATAACAATTTGAAAATCCTTAATGAGAAATCACTGTTTATGAAAGAACAGATTATTGACTTGTCTCACTGTACACTCAGAGGTGGGCAAGGCACTACTGTCCAGTACCAAGGCTTAACACCTAAAGGCCGTTCAGGAAGACGACTGTTATCTGCAACTGAGGCACAGCACCCAGAAATCATCTCAGTTCAAGCTGTGAGTAACAAAAGACATGTAGAAATGAGTGCAGTTTCGCTGGAAAGATAAACAACCGAATGGGTAGGGGTGATTCAGGCAACATGGCACAACTGTTTCTTCAAAAAAAAAAAAAATCCAAAATATCACAAGCCAGTCATTTTCTCAACAAAAAATACTGCATAATAGAGCTTGGCGCTTGGAGGCTCCCGGCAATATTCAGGGATCACCACGCAGCAAGAGGCCCTAAGGGCCGCACGTGCGAACCGCTGCCCCGGCGAAACCAAGGCAGGGCAGCGAGGACCCGGGGGTCCCGCGGGTCCCGCGGGTGCCGGGCTCCCTSGCGTAGAGGTGCAGCCAGCGAACCRGTGCAGAAAGSTCTGGTGAGAAAACAGAGAGGCGCACAGCGCAAGGGACTGCGCTCTGCACGCAGCAGAGACGGCGGAACGGCGCTCTCGGCCGTCCCTCASCCAGACACCCGACCACGCAACCTGCTGCGTCTCCTTCTTAGCAGCTCCATCTAACGGCTGATTTTGTTTTTGCACAACTGCTCACAAATTTTCCATTATGCATTTATTATGTTAAACTTAACAGAAAAAGATAGCATATTGTCAATGTTAAGAGTAAATGAGAGCTTATTTGGTTGAAAGAAATATATTCATCTATTTAGAGAAAGGTGAAAGCAGCCCGATTGACACAAAGCTGCAAGTAGCTTGCAACTGCCGACAGGACTGAACAGGGCTGAAGGTCAGTGTTCTTCTGGCTTTGCAGTYGTGGAAATACGCCAGTTCGCCAGTCTGGCACGTCACTGCGTAACTGCTGGTCACCGAGCAGTCGGCACTAAAACCGTGGTCAAGGTAGAAATTCATTTTCGGTAGCTTGTGCCCCAAATACTCAAGGGAAGGAGATGGGCAGTGTAATTTTTTTATCAAGAAAGATGGCTCTCTATGTGCGGTGTTGAGAAAAAAGTATTGGTGACGAACCTGGTCGTGGGCCTTCCGTACCGATATAAAAACACTTGATATTCGAGAAAACTGGTATGTATGGGTGTGAGAGCAGTCGCTTCGGCTCCGGACGGGAGCTGAGAGCTGCGGCGGGCGCGTGGGCCGTCAGCACCGTTCTTTGCTATTCCTGATGGTCTGAGCTAGCTAGACCGGGCTGCTTAAGCACATAAAACCCAACACCTGGAACGCGATAAAACAGGCCACGGTGAGCCAACACGACGTGCTCCGAACGGGAAGGGCGAAGGGAGGCGCTTGCTGGACAAGTGCCTTCCAGGGCATCCGAAACCCGGATCGATCCGCATCCTCAGGTCTCTGCCTGCGGGTTTCTGCCTTCGCCTGTTTTCTGGGTGATGCTTTCCTTACTGTTTGAGTTTTAAAATTCCAGCTATAATGATCAATTCTTCCCACAGAAAAGCGCTTTTAGCTAATCCCTATTTATTTCCCTTGTCTCCCACCTCGACTCCAAATATCATCRGAAAGCAACCTACAGCCCGTGTAGAAAACAGCAGCAGGAATTTGCCTGGAAAGCCCCAAAAGCAAACGCAGCGGTAATGCAGGAGGAATTGTTTTAGCACGACGAGCCACTCGCGCAGCCTCCGCACCGTGCGGCGCATGCAGTGCCCGCTGCGCTGCGCGGGGCCCCGGGAGGCATATTTTGAATTAGTTTTGCAATATCTCCGTAAGCCACCAAATTTTTACAAACTGCACTCTCTTTTCAAAATCCAGATCACGCCCCATCCCATCTCATTATATAATCAAACTAAACAGGCAACTGGCATATGGAAAATGATCAATCAAATAAAATCCACAGTCAACAAGCTTCAAGAGGCAGAAGAAGTAACTTGAAAAACTGTAACACAAAGAAAATTCCCCTTTTCTGCTTTATACATATAAAAATGCAGAACACTTCTTTAAGTTCATAACAATGCTTTGGCAGCTACTAGAAATGAGCTGTCTTTTAAAGAATACTAAATTTACCTTTTCACCCCTCTAAAAATAAATTTTACATAAACAAATTTTAAAATTTGTGAATTAACTGAATTATTTCCACTCCAAATTTTATATTATTGTCAGAAACAGTATCAGCCTATCACGTCATCAAGCTATGGCACTCAAAGATACTTCCTTGTACTACAGGGATATTTTATTAAAAATAAACTTCTGCCTCTAAAAACCCCAACAGAAAAGTAAATGCACAAAGAGGAGCTGCGTTAGCTCTGGGCTCGGCGCGTGCAGGAGCTGCGTACCTCAGCATCGTACTCCCAGAGCTGGTTCCCCCGCATGTGATGGCACTTCAGCATGATCACGGGGCCATTGAGTCTTGAAACATCCAAGCACAAATCATCCGTGCGGATCTCCTTGTCAGCAGTGTAAGAAAATACCTGAAAACAGAAAATGATTACMGTTGCAAAGTGTCAGTAATACATAACCCTGAATTATTGCTGATTTGCAATATACATAAKTTTCACTTCAGTGATGCACAACGATGCTCTTCGCCAAACGCTGTCCCGGATTTCGGTAGAGTTTCCTGCAAGCCTCAGTGCACACGAGCGTGTGCCGCGCTTAAGAGAAGGAACATCACGTTCAGGAAAAGAAACTGATATGACACCAAGCCCAGAAAACGCTTGGCTATACACTCAATTTTACCTCTTGAGCACAATTCAGTGGATGAAAAATGAAAAAGGAGCAAAGACTTTATCTGAGTATTCTACAGATTAACATAACTGTAATCATCATCTTCAGGAACCACTTCCCAGATTTTTTAATAGACTCATACGCTGACCTTATTATTTGAAGCACCAGAAAGTTCTTGAATGAAGTATGCTAACCGGTATTTGCTGAATTTCTTGCACCAAGAATTCTCTCTGCTAGAGGCCTCTACAGAGATTTATGCACCTGAATATTTCGGGAGTGTCCAGGGACTTAGTGACATCAGGAAATAAAGCGAGAGACGGGAGAGCAACGCGCCCCGGGCGCGACGCTGCCCCAGACTCCCGCGGCTCTGGCAGCGGACGCGGGCGAGACGGGGGCTGCGCCGCCCGCAGGCACTGCCACGCTTTTCCCGGGCCCGACCGCCGCGGCCCCCCGCCCCGCGCCGCCACCACGGGACCCCGCGGCCGGAGCCGGACACCGGCTGTGGCTGAAACGGTGTAGCTAGGATGTCTCCTTCAAGCTCTGATGAGTATGAACCAGCACCTGCGYGTGCAGCTGAGAAAAAGAGTTGTCAAAACATGTAAAATAATTCACTTAAGGGGCAACGTTTAAATTAGCAGAGCAGTATAACGGAGGCACGGACCAACGCAACTTGAGGACGTACAGCCAGCGATTTCGGAGCTACTGGAAAGCCTGCTCCTCTCGCCGGGGGAATGCAGCACGGTTAGAGGAGCCGAGCCCGGGGTCTGAGCACGCGCGATGCAGCGCCCCGCGGACGTCCATCCTCCGGGACGCCTGGCGAAAAACCTAGCTGCCCGCAAGGAACAAGGAGCTGCTAAGCAGGCAAATTAAAACCTTTTTTAATGAATTAAGTGCAAGGCTGGGTATTCCACTTCACTTAGAAACAGGAGGCTTTGCAGTAACGCACTAGGAAATTTAATTTCCCCCTAAACAGCTTTAAAAACTTCTATACTACAACAAACAGCCAGGGGAATAAAGCAAAGGGTTTTGAAATTGGAATTTGGATAAACCTTTTAGGCAATCATGTATATGAAAAAAGCACACAAAGAAGTTAGTGGAGTAGCCAGATGAAAATCAAATCAGTGGTTTTCTGAGGAAGAACAGCACCAGAGAACTGGGCAAGAGCAAGAACTGCCAGGCCGGGTGCAGATCTCTGCGYGTTCCGATTTTTCAGATTTCTTATTCACTGTTCACTCACCACGCTCCAACCACTCATCTGGATGAAAATCTAGGACCCCAAAGTATCACAAAGTACARCGGCCTTTTGCTTATCCCTGAGACAGAGCTGAGGCACTGAAAGTGCATTTGTCCTTTCTATTATAAAGCAAGAATTTACTATCCGAAACGCAGGAACGCAAACACAAACTCTAATTATGCCACGTTACCTACATAACATCCGTCACAGTCAATAAAATGATTTCCAGGGACAAGCGCAGGGCGGGAGCGAGCCCGGGGGACGGAGCCCGAGGGGGCACGCTGTGCACCACTGACCTGCGCCKCCTCCTCGGGCTTCGTCGAAACGCTCGTTGATTTGGAAAGTTGTAAGCAAAACCCAAACAACGGTCAAAAACAAAAGTGTATCTTAGAGCTACCTTTGATCAGACTGATTACAGGTTTGCTTCGTACACATCCTGCGGACGTGCCTCCTGAGCTGAGACAAGCTGCTCACCAGCGCATCAGGCCAGAGTTCGCCGAGCCGCGTACGGCCAGCAAGAAAATCAGCAACGCTTGTGGTTTCTGCAAGAGAGGTGGAAGAGCAGCCCCTGTTCTGGACGAACACTGAAATCTGAAGGGTTTGGAAAACAGTATCTAACTGTTTATGAACATCTCCTTTATATGCACATCCAAAATTTCACCTCAAGAGAAAAAACAGAAAACCCAAAAGCAACTTTCCTCAGTAATTCCTGAAGACCTCACAGAATTCCCTTCCAGGACATTGTTTTGAAATTACTTTGGGAATAATAAGTATAGAACTCAACAAAAAAGATAATGTGGGATAATCTAAGATAGGGATTTTGAATTAAAAGACTATTGCTGCTATAATATTAAGCTCTGATATATAACTAACGTTATTTCAGCAGACTTGTAGTAGAACGTGGATTAAAATGTCCCAACATATTTACTTCATTCATAGCTAAAACATTCCCTAGTTGTCCAGTGCAAGAATATACTTCTATGCACATACTATACAAATATTTTCTTTCACTATGCTCATTACTTAAAATTTCATCTATTACCATTTCTCCTCAACCAAGTTATGAATTATTTGTGATTTTTAACAGGATAAACATGTCAGCATCAGGCATTTTCTTCTAGCCTCAAAGACACAGCAGATGGTTTCTTCTGTGTTTTATAAAAAGCAAATACTCACGTTTTGAAATTTACTTCCATGCCCATCTTTCTTTCTCCTCTTATCCCGGATAATTGCAATATACTGTTCCATTACATCTTTTGAAAGAGTAAGTGATGTCTGAATTAACAGTTACAGAAGATGGGCTTGAAAAACACGCAGTCTTAAGAAGGAAAAATGAATGCTAATTAAGAAGACGTAAAACGACCAGGCTAGCATTTTACTTACACCCATATTAATTACAGATGTAATTATATTAATGTCATCATATAAAAATAGAGGATGGCAAACCATGTTGCATCTTATAGCTAATTAAATAATATATTCCACGCAACACGCTGCAGCGCGCTGCAGGCCCTGGCAGGCTTGGTTGCTGTTTCACCGGASAAAAGCTACGCTGGAGACACCGGCGGCTGGCGCAGAGCTAGGGAAGTCCCAGCTGGGGCTGCGTCACCGGCCGGAGCCCCTCGCWGCGCCTCCGCCGCCCGCCCGGGACCACGGCCACGGAGCCGCAGCCTGCTCGCGCGGCGGGGACGGCGCGACGCTCCGGCCCGTGCAGCTAGCGCCTTCCTCCCGAGCAAACCCGAGACGGCCCCGGAGCGGCAGCAAGCCCAGCCGCGAGCCGCAGGGATCGCCTTCGCGGGGCTGACCGGGTCGGGAGCTCGCGGCAGCGCTCGCAGCCGAGCGGCGGCACGCGTGGCCAGCRGCTTTCTGTAGCAGCTGATGCACTTTTAATTAATTAATTAACTTCTCCCTACGAAAACGGAACCAACGCGGCATCCCCCCGACGAGAGTCCGAGACAGCAGCCTGCTTGCTCAGCGCTGGCCAGGCGCAAGCGGCGCCGGGGCTCCGGGAGGCGGCGAAGCGCTCCGCTCGGTCTCGGTTACCCGCGCGCGGGCAGGGGTCCGCCACGGCGGCGCGGGAAGCCTCCCCCAGCTTCGAACGCGGGGCACCTGTTCTGCCAACCCGTAAGAGGCCTAGCGCTGAGAATATTGACCATAAATGGTTATTTTACACTTCGTTACGTGGAACTAAATCTTGAGAATGCATCTGTAAAACCAAGGAAGAAATACTTAAAGCAATAAAGACGGTCGTAAATTGGACGTAACTAAGTACAGAAAAATCTAATTTATTCTGACAACCATTTTAATTATCCACAGAACTCCCAAGGTAAATTTTGAAATCACCTTTCATAATTGATTTAAAATATTCTAATAGAAGCTGCAGGGAAGGTATTTTTCTTTTGCTCCTGAAATTGTTTACACATTAAACTCCAAAAGTCACCTTAGGCAAAACATGCAAATTGAAGTTATTTTACTACCATTTAAAAAAGATCCAGGAATCTTACATTTAAATTTCCAGTTAAGTCACTTTTGGAGATATTTTGCCTATTCATTTCCAAACTCACATTGAATTATCAAGTCCAGACAATCACTTAAGTATTTTAGCACTGGAACAAATCCAGAATACACACATAAAAAATACCAATAAAGATTGCACAGGCATCTCACGGCACAGGCAGGCAGTCTCGGGATTTTCTTCCAATGTTCAACAGGCAAGTCCATCGCAATTACTTTACTCCTTTGAGGSAAAAAATATCTCATTCCCATACTCCCCCATTTAGAGAACAGTTCTTTAGAAAAAATTAAAAACTGATTTTCACTCCCACCTTGCTTAGTATGCAGTCTAATCCTATGAACAGAAATGAATGTTGCTTCACTTCCTCAGAAATTGGCTTCTGCTGGGGACTGGACAGATTAGGGAGATTAATCTGACTTCTGTAAAGAACAGCATTTCTGTTCTCGTTAGCAACATTGCGATGTGGAAATGGTTCTTCAGAGAGTCAGCCCTCCACCTTAAGCATCCAGGATTGTACCTATCCAGCCCTATTTTAATGAAGAACAGATTTTAGCTTTTGTTCCTGTAACAGTATCTTTGCACCCTGACAGAAAATACCTAAACTAAAAAGCATGCAAACTCACCAAGATATTAAATCTCACCAAGAAGCTATTTAAAGTAATGAATAATTCCCTGTTAAATTACTTGAGCATATGTCCAACTGACAGCACCTCAGCAGCTCACTGACTGCACTGGGGCTACTCCTGTGCTTGAAAATAGCAGTAAGTTTTACTTCTAAACCTTCTAAACCAAGTTCTTTAATGCCATTAAACCAGCTCATCTCATCAAGCAGACATTCATCTATATCAGGGAATAATCTAAGCGCTGTCCRGTGAGAAGTGGCTTTCAAGGAAAACACTGTACTAACCACAAGATAACATGGATTTAAGCTAGTAGCTGGAACTATACTRCATGGTCTAAGTAATAACAATAAAACAAAAAGAAACAAAAGAAAACAATTCCGGTTGGCAGCATCTACTGGACACATATACAGTAGTATAAGCACCTATCTGCAGGAAACAAATTCATTTAAACAAGGTTTCTTAATGTTGCCAAGGAATTAGTTTTCTGGCATATCCAGAAAATGGCACTGGAAGAATAAGCATGGAACCAGCCTTTTTGTGTTAATGGCAAACACARTTTTCTGATGCTACAGTCTCTGTATTCCCCAATGCAATCTTTTGCCCTTTCCCCAACCACGGCYGCTGCTTTGGGGTTTCAGATGCATGCTGCATTTCTGCACAGAGGCCACAATAAAACCTGCCTTTTGGCTCTGGAGGGGTGGGTTTTGTTACGTTTTGTTCTGCAGACAGCGCTCGCTTCGTAAYGGCCGGACACCCCACCGCCTGCAACGAAAGGTGCTCGATGCTTCCAGGATCGCAAGCTGCGAATTACGCTACGCTCTTCCCTTTACTCCTGAAAAGCAACGTTATGTTAAACTCACACTTATTAGCAGGTACAGCAAATACTTGTATGCTGCATTTTATCCACCTAGACCTCATTACTGCAATGTGATCCATCTAAAGCTAGTTTTTCCACATGCCCTGGTGACTATTTCCACCAATTTAAAGTAGCAGCTACTCATTTTTAACCTAGACTCTAAAAGRAAGACGTTATTCTCATTTGCATTGTGTTAAATGAAAGATTCTGTTATTTAACATGCAGCCATTGCTACTTTGTTCCCTGTTAATCACACTTACCACATTTGTGTTTAAAGATCACCAAGAGCTCCACTGTGCTGGGTCCTGAACAAATCCAGAGTATTAAGACAGTTCCTGCCCCCAAAGGTTTATAAGTACAATACATAAGAATGATGTAAAGTTTGCAAGGGAAATCATATATCAGCAAAAAGGACTAATAAAATATAAACTATAACTGATTTTATACACAAAGGGTTTGTTGAGAAAAACAAAACTTAAATACAAAGCAAAGTTAAAGGAATGAGGAGATTGAAGAAAGCAAAAAGGAATAAGGCAAAGCAGAGAAAGGCCAAGCTACTTTTTAGTAATCACAAAATCTAGGAATTAATTGCAATGTTTCAGTGAATAAAATAAATTAAAAGCAAACTATACACTAAATTAATAAAAACTATAACACATGCAGTGTTCTCTTATCCAGTGAACACTTCAAGAAGAGATTCGAGCTTTGGCTGGTGATCAGGTGCACAAGTACTGCTCACCCTCTTCTTCTACGTAACCCTCACCAGAAGCACGAATAAATTAACTAGGTATTTTCACTTAAACRTCCAATTTTAGATTTTAGGTGACTYAATARCATATYGATAACCATAACTGTTTATCTAACTAAAAATGTAAGATGTGACGACTGAATTAGTCTAGGGTCAAACCTGGAGCTGTAATCAGACACTCTGCCGACRTTACCAGCAAGCTCCACTCCGCTGAAAATCACAAGGTAATATGTCCCTCTGTTTTTTAAATCTGGTCTGAATATTAATACGGTAAAAATTACTCTACAGAACATAACTGGGGACTTCTGCTCTAGAAAAGTCTCCAGAGTGAAAGAGCATGCACATTTATACCCGTTCTCAGAAGTAAACAAATCGGCAGAGGATACAGATATATCCTTACAGACCAAGATTTTCCCCCAAAAATCTTTCTACATACCATTACACAGAAACTGTTCTGATTTGAAAAGCATTTAAGAATATGTATCTTTACTGTGAATGAGAAAAGGATAACATGTCTGTGAAACATTACATTTTTAAAGACCCATTACTTTGAACTAACCTGCAAAAACGGCCCTCTAACAGGCCTCTAGCAACTCATGTTTTTTAACTGTCAGTGAGTACTGAGTCTGAGCTTTCATTACAAWATATTGCCAGAAGGAAGTAATGTTCACCTTATACATTTACTAAAATCTACAAAACCTATGTTCATTCTGTTGTCACCTTGCAACAGATGCCACCAGGTAAATTAGCACTGCAGAATATCCTGGCTGATACAACTTCACATTCATTAAAAATTAATTCCGACAAAACGCTGAGCATCCTGGTGGAATCATAATTTCTGATGCATTCCTTTCCAAAAATTTTACTTCCCTACGGAACTTATGTAAGCAAGATTAAGAGCAAAAGTTTGCCACATCTGAACGCTGGTTTGKGTCAAACTTGGGAGGCCGTGGGTAAGCACCAAAGATGTAATAGTGTGTGCATTCGTTTTATTGGAGAAGATTATCGTAACTGATTGCATGAAGACAGGTGCAATGAGAAGATGACAACAAATATTTAGTGCCTCACTGAATATTTCAGKCTCTACAGTCAGCAGCCAAGAACAAGAGCCCCAAGCCCCAACTGAAGAGGCTCCCATGACATCCTCACAGGTCTCCCAGCACATCCTCATAGACGAGCTGATAAGCTGATTCRCTGTGAGGTGGCTGCACCCTGGAGTAGGTGGCCCAAGGATGTTGTGCAGACTCCATCCTTGGAGATATTCACAACTGAATTGGACAYGGTCCTGGACAACCTACTCCAGGTGACCCTGCTGGAGCAGGGCAGTGGACCAGGCAGTCTCCRGAGATGCCTCCAACGCCAGCTTCTCCATGACTCAGGGAAGAGGTTTTGCTCTGAAGCAACTTTCTCCCTATTCGCATTTCAAGCCACTGTGGTCAATGCATTGAGGCAAGCTCTCAAATACTGAAATACCCACCAGACTGTTCTTCAGTAAGGAACATAGGAGATTTTATTGACGACAGCACGCAGGAAGGGGAAGGAGCAGGGTGGGACTGAGCAGGGCCTGCACGGGGCGACGGGCTGCGTTCCTCGCGGTGGGGGTGCCGGGCATTGCAGGCTGCACGCAGGCAGGACTCCTCTCAGGGCCCTCACCGATCTCTGCAYCATCCTGAACACTGTGGCCAGCTTTCCATCACCGGACGGAAGTGTCAGTTGCTAAGATAGTTACATTTACCATATTTGTGCTATTGCTTACGTAGTGCTGTGATATTTGTACATAAAACCCATCAAGCTCTCTATCTAAAAGTGACATCTCAGATGGCAAAAGCACTCCGCCACCGCCCCGGCGGGCAGGAGCTGCAGCGGCCAGCCGCGCGCTCCCTCGGGCCCTCCCCGCACCAACAGCCCCTTCCTGCCCCTTCCTGCCCGCGCCGGGTCGCACGGTGCGATCGCTGTCACGAGCAGAGGCCCCGCGCTCAGGAAAACCACAGTAACGGGTGGCATTGCCATGGCAACGCGGGAAGAGATTAACCATTAAGCCCATCAAGATGATGGTAGGCAGGAAAAACAGAGACTGTCTCACCCTCTGCCAGGCCACTGAAGGGAACRCATTTCTTCTGAAATACTACAAAACCAGAAACCAGCTGTGGGAAGAAAGGCACGACGAGGACAGGTCATTCTGCCCTGATTTTGGAAGCAGACTAACAGCTGTTTGCCCGATGCATACGTAGCCAGAGTTCGAGGAGTCAACCTCAGTACCTTCCTCCTTAAACCCCACCACTGCGAAGCAAAGCTAAGCCCCCCCCGCAAGCGAKCTCCGCACAAGGCTCATTCACCGACCACCAAAGCCACCTCCCACCAGGGCTGACCTGAGAACGGGGCTGTGCACGGTCTTCCACCCAACGCAAAGAAAACAGTCCTAAGACTGCGTTCAGCTGCACAATGAAATTTGTAGGTTTTATTTTACAGATTGTTAACGGTGATCGTAACCTACCTAGAATCAGAATATTTAGTAACCTAGTTAGGATTATCTGAAATATTCGTGTCAACATAATGACAAATCCTCCAGCTCTCAACTGAAGGACAACGTGCTTCTGCACCGCCCGAGCCTTCTGCGTGACTTGGGAACTAACCCATCGCGAGAGATCGCATCTTTTTACAGCTATCTGCACTTAGCCTCTATCAGCTGACTGTCCTGATTTAAATTAGAGATATTAGGACATGTGAAGTTTGCTGGTCTTTACACAGCGGTACAATTACGAGCTAGAAGCATAGCATTTACCATTTCACTTCCTATCAGAACATACCTAAACCACAGGTGAAATAACTCACAGCCCAACTATTTGATTCTTCACTAGTATTGGAATAACTCACATGAGCTATGCAAGCCAMGTCCTCAATTTGCATGAACAATTTWTTTTTTATTTTTCATAWACACATTTTAGAAACGCATGGATTCTGCTACAACTCCTCTGGATTCTCATCCATTTCCATAAAAAAAGAATTCTTCCCCAGAAGCAAAAAGATGAAATAAGATTCATGATAAAATTTTCTAATGTTAATAACTGCAACTTTAAATGCATTTATTTGCATACTAAACAGCAGGAATGTATTCACTCAGACACTTCACACACTTAGAGATGAAGGTCTATATGCACCAAAAAGTTTTCAAAATTTGCAGCCATTATTTGAAAAACTGGCTTTTTTGAATACTCTTCAAGCTCTTAAGTGGTAAGAAGTTCAAAATGTCAAAAATGTTAGGATTTTCATTAATATGCTTGCTAACTGATACAATTGTTTTTATTGTGATGATCCAACCCATCTGCATGTGAGCTGCAATGAAACACTTTTCTATCTTGGCAAAATCACACAGTACTGCGGACAAAATACACTACATGTTGAGCCATAAGTAGTTTGCTTGTTTAAATCTGCTTGTTTAAGTAGTCCATTAATAATTTAATTTATTTAACTAATTTAAACTAATAATTTAAATTATTAATTAGTGTTTAAATAATAATAGTCAATTTTGTGTGGAAAGGAAGAAATGCCTACTGGGGAGACGAGCAGTAGCATTACCGGGGACGAGTTCAAGCTGGTCGGCAATCGTTGTGCAGGGGATTGAAGACTGAAGCAATTACTGCACAGACAATGAATAGCTCGGGGTTTTTACCTGATTTCCTCCCATGCCATGGCAGTTGAAAATGCCCACTTTTTCATTTTCCTTGCGGCCCATGTTGTCTAAACACTGATTGGTTTCAACATTTCTGATCTGAAGAAAGAAAAAGATGAAATGCTCCTTTAAAAAAAGTCTGTAAATGTYATATTTTTGCAGAATAAAACACATAACTGCATGAAAAAGTACATATTTGTGCATTCAACTATATGAATGTTTTAAGTTCCAATGTTCAAGCATGTTACATTCATAATATCAGGAAAAGAAAAGAAAATAATTACAAAGAAGTATAACGAGCGAGACTTTAAATTACKTATTAACTGCAAGCACGAACGGCACTCGAGTCAAACCTCCTCCAGTGCGCTGTGCTGTCTCGTTTACCGAGCAAAACACGCTGCCGTTTCTGAGCAATGCGGAAGCGAGGGTTTGCCCACGAGGTGCCCCGTCCTTCCCGGCCCCGGCAGGGCGCCGCGTACGGACAGTTTCTGCTCCGCGGCTCCCCGTCTGCCGGACGGCACTGTCCCGGCAGCGTCCTCGCGAACGCGCCCTCCGCGCCGCCCCGCGGARGGGGACGGGCCCCTCGCCGCAGCACCGAGCCCACGCAACCCCAGCGGGCGCAGGCGTCAGAGCATCCTATTTTTACGTATTTTTAAAATGCACGTTTGCTCAGGAGGGGGGCCGAGGACCCCTGCCCTTTGCTAGCCCTCCTGCTCGACGGGTCGGACAGCTGCGCCAGCGGGGCCCCTCTGCCCCTTGCCACCTTCAGCAGCACGGGGTGCTTTTCTTACCAAAGGACACAAGGTAAAAGCGTGCATTACCTCTCACTTCTTCTGTGAAACTATTCTGAAACTCCGTATTCTGTGACGTTTAATGCAATTATCACTCATCCTGTAATTATGCCACTCCAGGCGGCTTAGCAGGCATTGAAGTAAATAGTAAATCAATGCCGCTAGTTTGGGCTTAAAGCAGCAATATAAGTAAAAGGAGATAGTAGAATCTGTCAATAAATCTGCAGGGACAGAGTGGATCAACAGAACTCAAGCGTTTGCTTCTTAATCCACTCCAGCATTTTTAAGCCCACAGAAAGCAGCACTGCCCTTTGCTGGTGAATAACCTCTTSCTTTTTCAATCCTCCAGGTGCTGCTAAAGGAAAGGGCAACGAGGCCGTAAGCAGRAACGCCGGTTTTACACCTCGAGCTTTCCGATGATGAACGCCTCGCTGCTGTCGGCCGCTTCCCATCTCCTGCGAGCAGCTTCCAAAGCTCAAGGCCCTTGGCCGGGCCCGGCGCAGGCACCCAGGGCTCCCGCCCTCGGCTCCCCTCTGCCCGCCGCTGCTTCCCGCCACGCTCACGGCGACGCCGGCACCGCGTCCGGACGACGCGTCCAAACCGTAGCTCAAAACGGCCGGGCGTTTGTTGTTAAAAAGCACTACAGTCTGAGCACTGGGAGCCACTCCAATCCTGAGCAGCGAGTAAACGGGAAAACTGCCGAAACTTCATCTTTGACCCAGGAAAAATCCTCATTTCACACCCTGCTGAGCTACTTCAACTTTCCCAGGACAAACTCAATTTCATGGAAAGCTCCCTTCAAGCCTTTTTTCTTAAATCACCTTTTTGTAGAAACAGAGTCTGAAACATTTCCAAGGAAAACAAGCTTGTGTTTTGCAACCCTTGATTCATTAAAACGAACACTTTTTTGAAAATTCCTCTGTAGTCATTATGTCTTGGGTTCACAAAATAATTCCTGTCTCGTGTTTACTTTGCATCCAGTTTCAATGTTACACGAGTAAAATGTAAAGTTAAAGAACAGTTGACATTCGCCACATTTTGCAACAAGCCATATGCCCTTTCAGAGGCGTATTTTCATCCTTCYAGGAAGTTTAGATCTAATATAAAATCCAGCTGGACAGCAGTTACGTTCTAATTGAATGGAAATCTTAGTTTCAAATAAAAGCTTGGCAATTTTCAGGATCTGCTAATTAAGTCTGTGATGCATATGCTTTCTAATCTTCTTGGGAAATTCAGTTCTGGGCAATCCACGCCTCCGAAATCTCAGCTCAAGACTGTGCCCTTCATTTATAAAAGCAACAGTYATATTTCAGTAAGCTCTACCGGCAACAGCCAAATACAGTGCAAGTTGAAACGTCACGTAACGCTGATCGTTGCTTCTAAAACGTCGGGTGGTGCTAAGACACAAGCAAAGCAAACGCGAACGTTACCTGATTTCAGGTTACGCCTGCGCTGCCGTGCAGGAAGTCACGAGCAAATTTAGGATGATCATCCCGAACGGGTGAAAATTACCGTTTCACCGCCGCTCCTCGCACGCAGGCCGAAGCGTGCCGCRCGGAGCCGAGCCCCGCGCCGAGCGCTCCCCGCGGGCTGCGAGCGTGAGCCTCAGCCCACAGCTCTGCCCGGCTGCCGTTCCCATGGAAACCGCAGCCGTGTTGGTGAAAATAAGGTGCTTTTAATAACTATTTTATTATTTTCACATAGTTCTGTTTTCCAGCCTGACAATACCACACAGAGCTGTATTATTTGACATCTGTCAGACAAGCTCTTTCCTTGCCGTAAAACCACGTTTCACTTTATTTTGTCATGTTTAAACTAGAAACCCTGCTGTGACTTTTGTTTTTCAGCGCAGCTGCAAGTTTCAACAGTACATTACTTTCCTGGATGTAACAACACCATATGTTCTTCTGGTTGCTGTTCTATCAATTGCTATCTTTAAATCAAAGCATTCAAGAGTTTTTAAAAGTCAGCTTWGGTACAACTCAATAGAATATTTTTAATAGTAAATTTTCCGAATTCTAAAGAGACTTCAGTTCTTGGTTCTGCTCAAATCATCAGATTTTCAGGTATGTTTGTGATATTCAGCTCTAGGCATCCTTGCTGGAAAACACAGTATAAGCAAATAAAAACTTTTTACTTTAAAAAAGGGCTTATTCTACTCTACGTATATATGTATTATTTAATAATTTATAAGTATTAGTCACAATCATTGTTTTTCCAATATACTGCTCAATTTGACAGATAAATTTTTAATGATGAACATTTTCAGAGGGGCAATACACCCTTATGAAGGATTTAGAAAAAAGATAATCTGCTCAAGATGGAAGATAAATAAATATAGAGAATGTTCACAAGCTCTTTATTCATTTCTGCAGAAACAGTCCATCTTATTAGCAATGACCCCATTTGCACTATTTACTTATTGCTTTAATTTAGTTTAATAAAGTAAATAATTCATACCTCACCAAGTGAGTAATAGCGCCGTGGGATCTGGGAGTCTGGATAGACGTTTTCTAGGTACCACGAGAAGGGTTTGCACTTCAGCGTCTCTCTCAGTGCTTTTCTCACTGATACATCACCATAATCCACTTTAACAACACCTGCAATTTTTAAGAGAATACATGATCGAAGTACAGTTTTTGCATAGCTGCAAAGAATAAATTACTGATCATTTTCCAGTTTTCATGATTTCCCTTTAATTATCATCCATTTGCTATAATTATAACATTGTATGAATACATGTGCAGCTGCTGCAGCACATATCTTTACAAACATTAAATAAACGATTTAGCAAATTGAAAAGCTTGAAATTTGTACTTTTTTTTCCTTACAGCTAATTTACCAATCTGAAAAGGCACGGTCATTGAATTTTTTGATTTCTTCATATTCCCRAATATTAAAGCCCATTCATTTAGGAGGTCAGGAGCAAATTTCAATTGGATAGCATCCAAGTATTTCAGATCAAATAACAGCTCATCTAACTTCTCTTTTACTAAATGCTGTGCAGGGTTTATTTGATCTGATCCTCTCAGAAAGAAACCCATATCCATTCACATTTTTACAAACCATTTTTCAAAAGCATCTTGCTAATGTTTTCAAACATACACTGTTCTGGGAGAAATAACTGGAATGAAATATGGCTCTTTTACTGAAGTAATCAAGAGTTAGCTTACAACTGCAGGAGGCTGAYCGAGAACAAAACTTTGGCCAGAAAGGCTTCCCACCCCTTACCCACCCACGCCCAGCACGGACCCATTCTTCAGCCCTGAGAGCACCCACTGCCCTGCGGCACACCTCACAGCAGAGCTATTACCCTCGTTAATGCTATTATAAAATCACAGCTAATTAGTACGTCCTGCAACAGGAAAGCGAGCGGAGGGGATGTGGTGGMAGGTCTCCTGGAGATCCTGAGGGATGCAGGACCCTGGGGCTCGCCTGCCCCAGCTCGGTGAGGGGTGGTCACCAGGTGGGAGGACGTATTGGTGAAGGGGAGGACTATCTCAGTCCTCTTGGCCGAAGCCGTCCTACTTTTCATGACACAATGAAATCATCACCATGTCCAGTGCTCTCCTTCCCATGGCAATTCTTTGCATTGGAGACCTGTGTTGGTGGCACTTTGCTGGCCACCAGCAAGGAGTGTTGCACAGGTCACAACACAAGAGATACAGTTCACAGAGGAGAAGAAAGCAGATTAGGAATCAGAAAAAGGGGAAATCAGCTAGCAATCCACTACATGCTAAGAGTATGGTCCATATCCTTATGATCTTGCATCAGACACAAACACACATACCATACATTTAATGGCAAGTATACATTAACACTGCTGAAAGATGAAGTTCAAGAAAAAGATGACTTGAAGTCTACATCATAATAAGTTCCTTATCCCTTCTAAGTTTGGGAGTGTTCTCAAAGCCTTTGAGATCTAGCACTTGCCCTCCAACCAGTGTTGACTAGATAATATAAAGAGCCGTTGCCCAGCTCCCTGCTCATACTGAAGTCAATGATGATCTTGCCATCAGCAAACAGTAGCAGAGTTTATCTGCCATGAGAGCGCCTGGGAAGTCCACCCAGAACATGTATAGTTCATGAGGAAAGGGCAGGCAAGCTCAGCTATATGCCTTTCCACTAGCATCTTAAAACAAGGGATAAAAATCAATCATATTGAGAAGAAATCTGTCAGACACACAGATTTAGTACRAAGTTTTCCKTTATATTAAGGAAAAATATAATCAWCTTCTTAACCTTTTATATGAAGAAAATGTAACAGATAAACTATTATTYTTATTTTACCCTCTCACCAAGTTGAATTTTTTGCAGCTTTACAGATGATTTTCAGAGTTTAATATAAAACTGAACTAGTAGCAGGCAATATGCTTTTCAATATTGACATATATTTTCAGTACTCTTTGGGGAAGAGCAGGATAGCTAAGGAAGGCAGAGTGCCTCACAGGAAGAAATATAAAGGCCAATCCAAAGGTTCTTGCTACATGGTTATATCGAATCGTTAGGAACTAGAACTCTAAAAGCATCTGAATAAATAGTTAAAAATATTCTCTGTATTCTAGTTTAGTCATCATTCTTAGATGAGGGATTTCCTGTGAAAGTGCCTTTGGAAGAAATAGCGGAAGCCAAAACACTAGTTTCCAGCACTCAGCTGYTACTGGTTTATTCCCACTGCAACACATGAGATAACTGCTCACAGCACTTCAGCCACACCGCAGACATTAGAAGGGCAGCAGATCACGACGTCCACACAAAGCTGTCTTTGAGCCGCGCTGATCGATGAGGTGCCGGCTTGCCCTCCTCATCTTCCTCTCAAGCCTCATCGCAACAAGGGCTTGCTGCAAACGCTCCCCTGGCGTTCGCTCYGCTCTACGACACGCCACCACGCTGACATCAAAAAGTTTCTCAGAATACACTGAATTTGATTAATTTKCAAACTGAAAAACCATTAAAAGGGTTTTTATAACTGTGAAATATCATATCAAACTCCAAGTTTGTAACTCCGAGTTTACAGCCAGTTTATAACAGCTATACAACTATCTACAGTYACCACTATCGGTTCTTTTTCAGTGTTGGGATGATTTTGGAAGTAGTTCCTCAGCCTACTGGCCTTTATTTTGAAATACATTTTTAGGTAGATTAGTAGCATAGTTATTTTTATCAGTATTTTAAAGAAATGCTCTCTATAACTCCAGGGCATCCAAATACAGAGCAAGGATATATTGGTCACGATGTTTGATTTACTAGCTTTCAGTCAGTTTTGAGTACATGGAGGTACTGCCACATTTAAAGAGTTTCCAGTCATACTTAGAAAGACACTACCAGATTTATAAATGAAATCCAGCTAGCTTACACGCTACATTCCCATCATCTTCTACTTTCCATTATTTATGGGATCTTTTTTGAAATTATTATTGAGGTAAAACTCGAAGGATACTAGTGTATTCTCCTAAGAAATCAGGCCCTGAAGCACAAGTTGCTATCAAWTTTTAAAGAAACTCAGTAAGCAACAACAGTTGAACTATTCATTATTATTTTTTAAAAAATTCAAAAAGTTCATATCTATTTCCTAAATATTTACCTGTTACGTCTTTGAGAAATTAGGCTAATGTATGATTGTTTAATTGTAGGATAGTACTTAATTCTAGATAATTAAATAAAATACTGGATACACCGTAAATTATTGCTACAGGCTAAAATCAAGCAAATGCTCCCGGGGAAGCACTTTAGCCTGATAATAATGACTGAGGGCGACGGATGCATAATCAACGCCGCATCAGCAAAAATTCCTCGGAAACTGGAAGGGCTTGGTCAGTGCCAAGAAATTAAGCAGTACTTACGCAAGCCTTGGAGAAGGACAAAATTTTAACATCTCCGTGGAAAGAACGAGGATCCAACCCCTTGCCACAAGKCTGGCAACGGGGCAGGGTGGCGAGGGCAGGGGCCAGCTCCTGCCCGTGAGCCGAGTCCGGGGCAACGCCAGGGCTTCGCGCAGGACGCCGGGCACCGTGGAAGGACATGGAGGGCCAGGGAAGGTTTGGAGGCATGGGGAAAACCTATGTCTGGCTACAGTATCTGCGGTAACGTATTCTGGTAGATTTTATAAACATTTTTRAAGGATTTGAAGAGTTTTCTTTTTAATTGAAAGAAACGGAGAACACACCAACTGTTCTGGAATCAAGGAGCTTCAACACAGAATTTCCTTCCACTGTGTTTCAGGGAATAAAAGCATCCAAAGATCAGTATTATGGTCGTTATGTAACATTTTATTGTGAAGTATCAACTGTTGTCTAAGTACAACTCATCATGTATGTGAACAGCCCCAAGTATTCAATTCATTGTTTAATTTAACACATACTGCCTAAAACACGTTGGTTAAGTGTGTATAAATGCTGCTGAACTAGTCGATCTSCTGAGGTCCACTCCAACCCRAATTATTCTATGATTAGGGTTGGACAGTGTGCAGAAGCACCTCAGCTTTTACGCACCCTGTCCCCACCTGATTTTGAGAGGAAGGTGTTTGCTTTTTCTTGAGAAGATTCATTAAAGTAATTCATGCTTGCTATTCCAGATTGGAGGCATGTGAAATCATCAGTCATTCTTAAAAGCCTGKAAGGGCCTTAAAATTATCATCAGCAGAAATGAAGCATTTCCAAATTCACCATTAGAAAGAAAATGTGGATATCAGTCTTCCTCTCTTTTTCATCGCTAGCTTTTCTGCTTACGGCAATACTAGTCAGTCTCATTTGAAAATGAGCTTATGATGCAGAAACGTGATAAAGGGTTAATTTAAAACTCCAGTTTAGATAAGGTCTCATGATTCAAAGGATGCATAAGGACTTTTTCCTTCAATAGTTGCAATGGGTTTAACACTTGCCAAATGGGTTCTTATCTTAAGACAACATGTTCTTAGAAGCACTGAGACCCTCCTGTTTCATCTCAGTGTGCCCAACTCCTATGCTTCTGCTAATCAGCATCTTATGGCTGGTTTGTCAGTATTTCTTTTGCACAGCGATTACCCATTTAGAATTTGTCAGTAAAACTGGCAATAATTCTGAAAGGAAAACTTTTATGTCTCTGCCTCCAAGATCACACATTTATTTTGGTCTGACAGCCACAAGAATCCTTCAAATGAAGGTAATAGCAAATGGAAGAAGAATGTCACAACCAGATGCCTAAGCTCTGGTGTGGAAAGCACTCCTGCAACTTGCACGTGATGACAGCGTGACGAGGTACCGCACTGGAGACCTGAAGGTCTGTCCTGAAGACAGGACAGGCTTATGTATGGGCCAACATGAAAATAGGAACTCCTCGCATTTTTGGTCAAACCAGCATGCTTCTCCAACGTCCCTGGGCAGAGAGGCACACTCGGCAGGATTCCCCGCAGCACTGTGCTGGTACTGTGAAACATCTGCTGTCCTCCACATTTAGTCAGACATGCAGAAGGCAGTATTCTGATGAAATCAAAGTTGCACTTTTATCTGCATCGTTATGTCAAGGAAACACTACAAATAGTTCAAAAATAAACTTTCACACACTGAACAAATCTTAGTCACTGCTTGCAGAAACCATGATCTAACCAACCAAAAACGATAACTGTTTCCAGGAGCTCTACAACCACCACAGCCTTGAAAACTATCTATGCAAGACAACTTGGATCAGACTACTTTACTGAAGTGTCTCTCTATTACCACAACAGGACCGAAGAAGCAAAGACAGGGGAGTACCTGCCTCGGCATCAGGTAGGGTATGCTGCACAAGTTTTGCCGGAGGAATAGCTGTCCTTCATGAATACTGATGGTGGAAAAATAAAGATGCTTGCCTGACTTTAGAAGTCATCTCTGCAATGTGAACTACATAGAACCGACCTGGAAATATCTTTGCATTTTGAAAAGAGGAACTTTTTCACCATTTACGCATGTTTTAAAGGCAAGCTTTTACTGGAAAGGGGGAGTAGATGACAGTGAGTGGGCGCCACTTCTTGGGGAAGAGATATGTGTTACTGCTATTATTTGTGCTGCTCAGTTCTTATCTATAATTAAGCTAATCTTCCTCGTGGGAAGGCACTCAAGGTGTTAGAAAAAAACAGTAACTGTGTTTTGTAGTGCTTTGTACTGCAGGGATCTGATAAAGCCGAACACGAGGAGAAAGGACATTAGCATGGTTGGAGCCTGTGATCACCAGCACCACCACAGCCGTCCCCCACCGCGCACACGTTGCTATTCTACTTACGGACGCACCAGAAGCGGCAGTCTCCCAGGGAAAATACCCTGTGGGCTCAGTGGACACCCCGCCTCTGTTCTGCTTTCCCATTTTCGCATGGATTTCCCGTTCCGGATTTGCTAGGTGGAGACCCCCGAGGAGGCAGAGGCCCCAGAGGACCTCCAGCGCCGCACCACGACTTTCCCATCACGGGTGACGGGTTGCTCAGGTACACGAGGGGAAGCGCATGGAGGTGGAGCTGCATAAACAGACAGCAGTAGCCTTTTCTCATTTAGTCTGTCTCACCTGCATAATTGARCTTCCTGTAATTCAACAAACTAGAAAAAGATAAAATTTAAAGTTTTACAAAATCTCGCACCAGAGGTCTCCTTCTCCACCGCGCCGCGGGCACGTGCGCTCTGCTTTTCCTTCCAGCAGGAACCTCAGCTGTGCAGACCCCGCGTAAGCTTTTATGTTCCCTTCTGCTCAATTTAAACCAGCCTAATATGAATCAATACCTATTTAGTGTCACTACTTGCTAAATAATCAATGGGACTCGGAGGAAATATGAAAGTAATGACTTGTAACTCTGCTTACATTTAAATAAGAAAATGGGAGAGAAACGTCCTTGAATGGAAAAAAATACAGCATCAGAAGAAGCTATGGAAAGGGTGGCATGCAAAAGAATAGATTAAAAATATCTCAGGAAAGAAAGCAGATTAGTTTAACAGAGCAGATGTGTTTCAAGCAGAACAAATTGAATCATTGTAGAATTAAGCCTGCATTTTTTCTAATGTATCCTGCAAATACGCTTGCAAGAATACAATTGCAAAATGGGGTAAATGCATCATTTCTATGGAAGAAGACATTTACTTGTAATGATAAAGATGGAAGCATTTCACTGGAATGAAATACAAAGTTGCAAAAGTGAGAATAATTTCCTTTATATAATAAAACTTAATTCAGATTCAGCTCTTGCAGTCTTTTGCTGTCTCACAAAGATAAAAAAAATTGTTTCATTGAACTAATATTCTGGTGTGCGCAGATGGACAGCAATGTGAACAGAGAAGCCAGCTTCTGCATTTCTTTCTCTAGCGGAGTTTTGAAACTCTGCGTTGCCTYGCATAGTAGCCAGCTCATTATTTGAGACGCCCCATTTAAATTACAAAGCTAAGAAGCAAATTAGGAGGCAAATTCAGAACGCCAGAGGTGGAGATGGCTTTGTTTGATTGATTTTTGCTTTTTTAACAAAAACYAAAGTGGCATTCAAATTTGTGTTTCATAGGATTAAACATGGCAACGTGCTAAATTAAAAATGAGTTTTCAAAATCAGAAGGTCTGGTAGGACATAAATAACAGAGTGAGGAGATTTGCTAATACTTTCCGAAAGATACCAGTTTCTGCATCAACACGGTTCAGCTGGTGTCTCTGAGGACACTCCTACTCAGCATGCTGCCTTTTTCCTGAAGCCGGCGGAGGGCGAGCGCTTGGCGCAGCACCAGGGGTGACAGTCCCACTCACTCCCTCGCCAACACCGCGGAGCGAGTCAGCCCAGCCAGCTGCACCGGGCAGCATCACTCCTGCAGGGTTTCCAAAGCTTCTCACAATGCAATTCAGAAAGCAAGACTTGTAATGCTGGACACTCACAAATCACACGGATGTTCAGTTAGTATCTGTATCAAAAGCAGACAAATTAATTGGCAACTTGTACAATTTCTAATCAGTCAAAAGAGTAAAGAAGTTGGCGTTCTTTGACATGTCACAAAAACACAYACAATGCACAAAAAAGTCAAACAAAATGTCCTAACTCACCCTCCCCAACCACACCTTGTATCCCTCACTCTAAGAGGCTCTTACTTTAACTCACCAGCAATTTAAGATAAATTCATGTAGCAGTTTCCTAGTGTGAAATATGGTATCACATCTGAGTTTTCCATGGGAAAATGTCAGCTATATGTGCTTGGGGGAAGTAAGCTGTAGATTTCTACCACACAACAACATTATTCAAGAAAATGAGTCAATAATTGYCAATGTTTCTGCAAATAAAGCATTGTCCTGATAGTGTGCTGCACTTTAAAGCTTCTTCTATCAAAAAAAAATAAGACTTTAAATGATATTTTACCCTATAAACAAACATTTAATTTAGGCTACTTATACCTGCATATTTTAGACAGAAAAGCAGAGGCTTAGCGAGACTAATGAACCCTTACACTGCCACTTGGGTCCTGCGGCAGCCCGTGGAGAGCTCCTGGCACCTACTGCAGGTCGCTGCACGCTCGCTGATGCCCTCCACCCCCTGCCCTTCCTTTCCAGCAAGCCTTGCTGCAGCTACAGTTCCTAAAGATTTAAGTATGCGATCATTAAAGTTCTAGCAAGCTGGTAATAATGGYCACAACTGTAATTTTTATGACTTAGAATCATAATAACAAACAGAGTCTTAACAGAATAACACTAAGCAGAAAAGGCACGGGCGTTCAGGGTGAATGCTTCCTGATACATAATTCATTCAACTGTTGTATTTTTGCTGTATCTTTTCATTCTTTTTCAGCATTAGTAACTGAGTAGTTTTGGTGAGTAATTCTTCAGCATTAAATTGTTTCTGAAGAGCAAAATTCTCTTTTCAGTTACTTTTGCCAATTACATTAGCTGGACAAATCTGGCCAGTCCAACAAAGACCCAGGCTGAACCCGGGCACTGGAAATACACAGACTTGCAAAAAACCCTTTAAAGTTTTAGGTTGTATAGGCAGTGCTGTCAGCAAACTCATTTTGGGGCTGCTGCAGAAGGTGGGCGTGAAGGCACAGCCCAAGCGGGGTGGGGGCGGCGTGGCAGGAGCAGACCCCACGTCCCCCGAGCCCCTTGGGCCACCGCCAGYGCCTGCCTCCGCCCGGCGCAGACCTGCACTCACCAGAAGAGCTGYGGTTTTGGCTAAGCTCTCATTTCAGACACCTTCGCACCTAGCTGTGCTAAATATATATGGGTGTACATATACGCACCTGTAATTTTTCAAATAAACAAGAAAAAAAGAGCTCTTCTTAGAATCAGTGAGTCACACTGTAAGAACCTTGCAGTGTGCTTGCTTTTGCTCAATATGTATTTTTCTCAGTTAGTATGAAGAGTAGAGCAGCACTTAAGAAAAGCTCAATAAGCAAGGAATGTTAATATGATTCAGCAGTGCCTTAAAAATACTAGCAGAGAGACAACAGGAAAAAAAGTACTTCTTGATTCAGAAAACAAGGGAGAAGCTGCCATGCATATCCCTTCTCACCCACAGCCTGGCCTCTCAGGTGTCTCACGCAAGGGCTGTAGGAGCAGTRCTTCCAAAGACGTTTATACATATGGAGTGGAAGCACATTTTCCATGCTCGAGAGCACTCACACGAACGCATTTACACGTGTCTCGGGCCRCGTGAACGCCTAGCCCACCACGTGACGGCTGACTCGCGCCGTGCATTGCAGCACTTGTTCACACCGCGTTCAGCACTGCCGCTGAATTTCATGGGAGATGTGGTTGAGCAAGGAACTTAGACAGGCCTGCTGCTATCTGCAATGCTGCAAAGGTTGTGTTAAGCATCATGCTGGATTTCTTTATCCCTAGCACGCTCATTTTCTAGCCAGGTCGAGTACAGGAAAAACAGCACAACCAGGCAGTGCAATGCTTCATTCACAGGGAAGACCAGCCCTCCCTGGGCAACAGCTTTCATGACTGAATCACCGCAGAGTTCTTCTCTTATGTGGGTCCACAAGAGCAGCCATGCACATCTCACTACACGTCCTGCACCTAGTGCCACGGGTTAAACGAGTGTATTTGGGAATTGCTGCACTYAGAGCTCTGGTAGACCTGCAGCACTACGATTCTAACAGTTAAGCAAAGAGCAAAAATGTTTATCAAGAGCCCTTACTCGCTAAATTGATACAGTCATCATCAACCTAATTATATAATTACACTCGAAAAAAGGATTGAACATCATCTGCTGAGTAAATCTAAGTAAAACACAAGCACTTATCTGGTAATTCCAAATTAAAACTATGAAGTACTATGCATAAATTCTCAGTAATACCTTAAATAAAGCGCTCTAAAAATAATGTAACTTTGCATTGTAGCCTGATATGCCAGGTAGTACATTGGGTTGAATATAAACTGATCACTAGCAAGATAAAGTGGTTTAGCAGTGCCGTARGTGCACAGAGAAACTGAACTATTACACGCTTCATCTGTTTCAGCGCAGCGTGCAAATGCAGGCCCGTTGCCTGATCAGATACAGTATTTCAATACATAAATTGACATAATTGTCTACATTTTTGAAACATACTGGTTGAGTGAGACATGCTGGAACAACTTGAAAAAGATGGTGAATATTGTCACTAGGGCTGGTAAGTCAGGTGATGTGGGCAGGCTGAGAATGCACATAYGGTGCTGCAGAGTCTTTGTTAGCTTCCCACCAAATAAAATTCAAAACTACTTTTCACATACAATACTTACACCACACCAAAAAGATAAGTGATCCTCATTACATTTTCAGTGTGTGACCTTACCACGAGTTTGCAACGCAGCCCTAGTCTTGGTAAACACAGCTTTCACATGCCAGCAGCGGCACCAGGACCCTCCTCTAGGCATGAGGGACAAAGGCACTATTCACTACAAAACACACAGCGAAAATAAAACTACGTTGTTTTCTCGTACACCGGTGCCAAATGACACAAATAGAGTATTCTTCTACAAGAATTGTTTCTCTGACTTTTTAGACAAGAAAATTCGGGATCATTCTTTCCACGCTGTATGCCTTCCCTGAATAAAAGAAGGAGCTCTGCCATCAGGGAGACCGCGAACGAGTAGGAATAGGCAGCCACGATGAACTAGAAGGTATTGGCAGGTTTTGAGGAAAGGTCAGAGCWGCTAGATGCGTCTCTGCAACAGATAACATTCAGGGTTTGTTGCCTGGTCCGTAGGTAARCCCCTGCCCGGGTCTGCTCCGGCTTGCCTGCAGCTGCCCCGGGCACGCTCTTGCAGCCRCCGCAGCCCCCAAGCCCGCCCCGCCATCGCCTTCTTACGCACTGCTGTTTTAAACACCTTTACGTTCCACTCTTCTTCCAAGGAGGACACCAGCCATAAACTGCCTTTAACTGCACAATCTGTCTTTAAAGCTCGTCATTGCCATGAGGCTGATAAAAAATAACTCACTAAGGTCTCCCTCCCCCCCCCCTTAAATAATCAGAATCACCCAGAAAAGCCACAATTTCATTGCATTATTATTTAATGTAGCAACAATACAGCAGTTAATGGAAACACTGCATTTTTAAAGTATAAATGTTATACGATAGCATGGAGGAGCTTACTTTAATTGAATTGTCACTAAAGCAGAACTTCTATACACTGTCTACAAGAGCTTCCASATGAAAAAAAGATCATTCCATGAAAAATATTGCTTCTAGGGATGCCATCTTTCTGGAAGCAGTTGTTCAATTGAAGATAAAGTGATGAAATATTATTTTATAAAAAACTTTCTCAAACTGAAAATAATTAACAAAAAAAGCTCTCTTATTTGAATGGCTAGAATATCACAGGAAGACATACCTTTGCACTGAAAATGACCCGTCATTAAAAAACGTTAATCTATTCCGTGTACCTAGACAATGACTGTTAGATAAAYGAGGGAGGGCTGCTGAAGCAGGTGGAGAGGAAGGTATGCCAGGACGACTCAGGGACCACCAGGACACACAGCCAGTTCGTCTCAGCCGCAGGGAGAAGCAACGCGCGCTCCGCCTTGTGCACCAAGTGCACGACGTACGTATCCCTGCACCTATACAAAAATGCACGCTGGGACAAGAGTGGCTTGTTTTAAACCAAGGCATGTGCCCTGAATTAAATCTGTGAGATCTCCCATGATATTTTTTTGTTAAATCTGTGTTGGACGTACTAAAGCCTCTGGTTCCCAAGTCAGCTGAGCACGCGGCAGGAGCGAGGCGGCAGCGCCCGGGACGGCGGCGTGCACGGGGCAGCAGACAGGAACGCTCTGGTCCTCAGGCACGCACAGCTTCCACAAGGAGAAGGGAAAGCAGCATTTGAAATACAGCTGAGAGCAAAATAAATTTTGGATGGGCTCTTCCTAAGTGGCGTTAGAGTTGCACTTTTCAAGTAGACAGCCTCAAGAAAGCTGTTCAAAACCTGATTAATCAGACTTTTACCTCAAAATATAATTACTAGGTGTGCACCCTAATTATGCTGAGGGATATATTTAATGTAACATCACTGTGAATAACCACTGGTTCCTCTTTCTCTTAGGACATAATCTAGGAAATCAAATGAATCAGATCCCAGAGGAGAACTGGGTAGATGAGTGTGTGCTGATAGATAATAGCTTCAGAGACCTAATTACTAAAATGCAACTTTCTTTGTTCTCTAGCAGAATTATCTAGAGATCTATATTTCTCAGATTAATAAAGGAAAAGAAATCTGTGCCAGACAAAAGGATAAAAAAGAAGTTTAACAATATTGGTAACAATTTATGACATGCAGCAATGACCTATATATAAAAATAAACAACTAACATTCACATTTTCATTAAGATTTCTTAGTTAAAACATTAACTTTATTTTCTAAATCCTCTTAATTACCTTTCTCCTTTCTTTGCCTCTTCAACCTGAGAAACATTTCAACTGGCAATTTATATAGCATATTCAGAAACAACTTCAAAAATCAGCAAGTATGAAGGAGACCTAAGAGTATTTAAATTATTTCCAGGGAATGAAATGGGAACACACAGCCTCAAMGTGACTTTTATGAACACAAAGCTACCAACCAACAGTGACCCAGAAGACCACCACAGCACTGTAGGATGCCTAAGCAGAAGCTGAGTCACCTGAGAGCCAGCTTTGCAAAGGAAAGGGAAGGAGCTCAGGGAGCAGCCGCATCAGGTACAGCTGCAGAAGATCTTGTTTCTTGCAACTGAAAGACAGGGTTTACCCAACACTACATATATTTAAAACTGAAATGCTGTGCGTTTTTTAATTTTCTGTCTTGTTAGTGTCATCTTTTTTCTTTGCTAGTGGAGACTACATTTTTGAGCCACTTTGGAGTCGTACCAGCGTGCAGAAAGGGACGAGCCCCGAGACCACCGCAGGCTGCCCGCCCTAGGAACAGCCCATGGAGACTGTGGCAGAGAAATGGCCTCTCCAGGCACATTGATGCAAAGGATTCCTCCACTAGCTGCTTTTCTTCTCAAAGGAATTACTGTGGAAAAGGGTATTGGCAATGCATGGTATCCTACTAGGTGACAGTGCTGAAAACCAGTTCWTTAAAGACAGCCTTGCATTTATATCTATGCTCAGAAGCCAAAATAAAAATGGCCTACAGCAAGAATTGATCTTTTCGATGGAAGAAGGGATATCTTTTCATCTCTGAAATCCACTGATAAAATGCATACTAGAAAGTGTAATAATAGACATCCAAGCTAAAAAAGTGTTGCTGACAAAATCCTCCCCTGCTACTTGCTGAAGACTAGGAAATTGTAAAGATAACCACAAAAATGACTATCCAGAGTGATTTCAGAAGCTTTTCTCTAATATCGTAGAAAATAATCTTCTACTTCTGCCCAAGAGGTAAGTTCTTACCTGGGAATTACCAAACATGTACTCATGTGACCTCTTACACAGCAGGCGCTCTTCTGCATTCAGCTGCACAGTGGCTTCTGTGGTTAGCAATGCCTACAGGTTTCAAAACTTTCAAATTGAACATTTTCTACCCAGCTGAAGAACAAGGTATTGGCCAGTTCAGAACATGACATGACTATATTCACCATTTTTCCAAATTCAAGAAAGCATCTATTTCACACCTGGGCAAGAGCAAATTATACACTGCCACAGCAACAACCATATGATAACTTCAGGCAAGTATCGGTAGGAAAAGAAATTAAGGACCTGACTTAAATCATGCAACGTACTCATCATACCTGCTTCAGAACTACATCATATTTAAAGCACTGAAATTGAGGGAGATTGCTCAGACTTTTGGAGATGTGCTGGAGAAACAGTCAAGCCTGTCAAAGACAGGCTTAAATACGATCTGCTTTTACATGYCCTTTTTGTGTCCAGACTTTAACTGTTGCTCAACACTAAATTCCTCATTCTTGCAATTCAGAATATCTAAGTAGAAATTCTGTGAAAACAAAATATATATAAAAAAAAATCAAGGTTTATTACAGGAGTCCTGCTGTAGTCAAAGGGACTATTGTCCAGAAGATCCCAAAACAAGTAGAAAAGCAATGGAAGCCAAAAAGAGAGCAATGAAAACGAAAGAAAATCTGATCCAGGAAGTGTTGCATTTAGTAATTTGAAAATTAAAACATGTCAAGTTTTGAAGGGTGTCTTAACTGAAATGCTAACACATTTTAGAAAACCACATAGCTGCAATTTCATCTTACACTCTTCTTGAAAATCTACTCTAGTCACTTACATGTTAATGCATTTTACCAGTAACTTATTTAAAATGTATTCTATTTTAAATAGTCCTCAGAATGAAATTTTTAGAGCTTCATCTTACCTAAATGCTTTTTAAAGGAACTAGCCTCTAATCAGTCTAGAAAATCTGCTGTCAAGATAGAATATAAAAGCCTGTGGAGTAGCAGTCCCTTGGGTTTGATGAACTGTTAGTATTTTGCAGCCTCGTAGCCATAAGAAAACGTATACTTTCAGGTAAATTATTAGAAATGCATTTAGTTCAACAAAAATGCAGTGGGAACTTAGTATTATGGGACTGCTCAGAAAGAGAAGTTAATAAAGGAGAACTGAATTTAAAAAATGGATAATTCTATGTGATAGTATTTATGATCTCTACAGCATCTCACACTGATTTTAAATTCACTTCTAGATCTTATTAGATGTCCATTTCTCAGCATTAAGTTTACTTTTTTCTTTTTTCTTTTTTCCTTCCTCTTACAGGAGAATAGAAAGCAATTATGTTACAAACTGCCAGCCAAATTTTTCTGTCATGTGTCCTATTCCTTCAACTTTATTTGGGTAGGTACAATTACCAATTAGAGGGACACAGTTCTGCCTATCTCAAAACTGCTCAATTCCATCTTTAAGAGGATTCTGTGAATGCCACTGTATCCCACTGATGTTATGTGGTTTTTTGCACTGTGTTGAAASGAGGGCAGGTGAACTCCACTGGGCGTTTCCCTACGGTGCAGCGCTTGTGCAGATGCCCACTCCATCAGCATTAAGAGTGACCTCTGCAAGCAGAAAGGGAGGCAGAAATGAGGTCAGATCATGCTCTATACTTGAAGCTACTGCTTTTTAATTTCAGAAATAAAAAACCAGTAGCTTTAATAGCAGATTTAGTCCTCCAGAATAAGAGCATCTGCTTCTCATGGAGACTCAGAAGAAACATGGAGAGCAGAAGACAAACAGGATCTGAAGATGTCAGTGACTTCTGGACACCTCACCCTGCCTTGTGGAAACACTGCTGCCACAGGCAAGAAATAAGAGGAAGAGACGATGGTTAGCATGTCAAGACCCAGTTGTCTAGCTTGCCTTTTCATACTGTTCCAGTCTTGAAGTCTGGAACATTTCATCTTCTTTCCCAGTTTCATCCCTCATATCAGACTGAGAAACTATTTGATGACCTGCTCCAGGAGGCTACTAGACTAGTCTTTTTCCAGAAAAGGAGAAGAGATGTTCTTCCTTAGAAGCTCTTCTCTTTGCCTTGTGGCTAGCATATGATGACAAGAAGCACTTGAGAAGTTATTTTGGGACTGAGAAAAACCTGCCTGCGCCTCCCCTCACTTGCAGTTGAGTTGTCTTCCTGCCAACCTGCCCAGTGGGGAGCTGAGCCACGAAACCACCGTCTAACAGCACCCAAATCTTGTAGCATCGTATTATTTAGCAAAACCCGACTGACTTCAGTGGGAGCATAGTTACGTACACGGGCAGTCACCTCAGACTTGTCTGACACCTGTTTAAGCAGGGAGTTGGCAAAAGGTAGAGTAAGAGTAYGCACGCATGTTTGGTTTGAAAGCACACTTTGCTGTGCTCCTTCCCAGAGGTTCCTTTTAACGCGGATCTACAGGGCTCGGCTTGTTTCTTTTTCTTAATTTGTTTCTTGCTTTCACCTTCTGGCTGTATCTACATTTTATATAACCTATCTTTAGTGTGTATATAGATATATAGATATCTTTTTTATACCGTTAGCAGAGCATAGTTTTTTTTTTTTTTTTTTTTNTTTTTTTTACGGTGCCACTGTGCCAGCCATTGGATACGTGTGACAGCCCAGCCAGAAACCAAGAATCTTCAGACTACCCTACTTATGATCATAGGGTGGCACATGATTACTGACCGAAATGTCCTGAACTCCCAGAAAACTGAGCAGCAAAATAGCTTGTGGAAACAAGTAAACTTTCAAGCTGAGTGAGCTCAGATAAAACACTAGGAAATTGTGCTGGAGATGAAATGCAAAACTCATGCAGATAATAACAGGGTCTGGAGCTTAATTCTTGGTCATAGTGMAAATTTACACTCACGGGTTCTGTTGCTATGGAATTTAAGTTGGTAGAAAATACACAGGTGGAAGAAAGGGAAGATTAGTCAAGAGGACAATAGCTTACATAATCCACGACCACCATTTACCACAATCATTTTAAGTAATAATTAATAAATACTATTAAAAATAATTGACTTTCATGTGTGAGGCCTTTGTAAGTTCTAGCTTTTAAATGGAGATAAATCATTTATTTACTGTGTATTTTTAAAGTATTATTAAAACTTTGGAAGTAAAACAACTGCAAAATGGTTTTYCATCTTTTATAAAAATCTTTGAAATGCAAATAGCATTCTAAAGTATATTAACTTTATTTTTTCATTTATTTCAGTCAAATAAAATAAAGTTATTGGTGCCAACTCATTGAAAGAAAAGGTTTAGATCATAAAGCCTGTTTTTAAAACACTAGCTTATGAAAAGACTGGCAATGAAAAGACTATTTGAAATACAGGTGCAAAACAGTTTTCACTCAGAGCCAGCTCACAGTTATATACTCTGATTTTTTCTGATCATGGCCACAAGTTAAAGTTTTTGATTCTTGTCTTTGATCCGTTAAAAAAAGTTTTCATTTAATGCACTGAATTTCATAAAAATTGATTTCCTCCMCGCGTAATTTTTTCAAGTGATCATATGAATTTTAAATGACAAAAATAAGAACAGAAAACTGTCATCTAAGAGACTTCAGCATTATTATTATTCTAAAGAAGAATTATTTAAGAGCTGCATGAAATAAACTGATGCTTAAAAAACAGCGAAAACCAAAGTCAAGGTAAAACGTCATGGAACTTACACGTGTTCACGCTTCATACGAACCAAAGCACTGGCTCTAGTCACTGCRTGGCGAACGTGGTGCTACGCAGCTGTATATGAAGTTGAGCAGGATGAGTCCTTCTCTGATGCAGAGCTTGGAGTGGCGCAGACTCCAATAAAACCCTGATATCCCACTCCCTATTTATTGCATCTACTCCACAGAAGTCACTCTTTTGGGGACATAATTACCTTCAGATAAAAACATCCCCAGCCTTAATACATGTACAATAGGTTACTGCATAAAAATATTTACCCACCATACAACCCTTAACAATGTTGTAATATCAGGAATAATGTCTCTTTATCATATGCAAGCATGTAGTTTTTGTATGTGCTGTTTATTGTACTGAGACATAAAAGAAACCACCCCAAGGAAGAAAATTTGAGATGTTTAAAATGCGATGTTTTCACTCAGGACTGATAATTAGCAAGAGCAAGGCAGAAGGAAGGGGGACAGATGCTTCACAGCACTTGGATTCTTTTGCTCTAGAAGGCCACTGCCGTTCAGGCTGTAACCTAGAGCATTTCTACCGTCCTGCTCAACAGCACTTTCTCAAGGGACTTTTAAGGAGCGTAACAGCGAAGGGATAATCTGTACAAATTCTGTTTCTTAGACTAAATAGGGGGCAAAGAGCTTCCCCACTTGTTCGAAAACTGACACAATGAGAATTACGTTCTTTAAAAAAACCCTTGTGATCTTCAGAAAAGAGGGAGCTTTATGTGGTATTTTTACCTTGGAAAAATAACACAGATGGTTTTGACACGCAGAAGGACATCGTCTTGAATCTTGGAAGCACCTATGTCTCAGCTTACAGCATACATATACGCACTCATCCATATGCACTCATACTCATACCTTACATTTACACTTTCCTTTTTTCAGACAGTTTTACATATCATTATGATCAGAAAATAATTTATTACCTGGGGATATTATATAGAAGAAGTCTTTAAACTCATCCATCCAGACCTCTGCCAGTCTCCTGTTGTTCTTATTGATGACATGTCCTGTGCCTCCAGGGAAAGTGTACGGCGTTGCCTTACGAAATACATGACCAACATGCGAGCATGTCACGATCTCCAGGGAGCCACCACACTGCCAAATCTAAAATTAAAATATGCAGAAAATGTTGAGGAAGACAAAAACAAAATGTGCCAAGATTAGAGCAGGAAGGACCCTGYCTAATAGGCTGATCAGCAGGTATCTCCTGATTTATTTCCCCGGGTCAAAAGCTAACAGGGATTTTCCAGCAAAAGTTTAAGGCAAACAGTAAAGGTACAATTCTTGATAGTAAATGAAAGTGCATGGACTTTAATTAAAGTCTGAAAGCTTGTGTGAATGGTATACTTGGTTATATTATCTTACAACATAAACAAACACAAACCACTTTTTTTTCTCCACAGTCTTAGAAAGGTGTCATCCTGTAATCAACTGTAAAGTGTAGGATATCAATGGTATCCACGCATTTGAATTTTCCAGAAATTCATAATATTTWAAAAAATAGAAAGGAATATTTACCCTTTTTTTAAAAAATCAGAATCATGTTTATGGCTATTCTGAGCAAGGTGCAGAAGACCTTGGTTAATAATACAGACTAATAAAAAGATAAAGTAGCACAGGTACCTTGAACATCATAGAACTACAGAAGTGAAACACAAACGCAGAATGTTTGTTCTCTAGTTCACAGGCTAGGTGAGTGGCATGGTATRCTGAAAAAGAAGTTTTACACCAAGAAGATAACTTGAAAAACTTCTCCCGGTTGTAAATTCTCCCTCACCATTATTGGAGCCCAAACTACACCCTAAGCTCACTGTTCTTCAGTACAACTGCATTAGTATAAGCAATTATATAATTCCAATTTTTAATGCCCTATTATTTAATRAAGTAACAGTGAGATTTCTCTGTTAGATCACTGCAATTCTGACATGATATACATCAGCTCCTGCATTGTACGCTGTTCTGCAGCCCCCTCTCTTTCCTGGCTCTGAACAGTACTGAAGAATAAGTTCCTCCTTTCCAGAACTACTTCTAGAAATGCCAAYGAGGATAAATTAGTCACTTGCTCTTAGTGATCCATTTAAAATGTTATTAAGGCAARGGTCTAGGCATGTAGGTCTCAGTTCAACTCACACAGTTTTAGATGCTTGAGATAGCAGTGGAAAGACCCAAGTTGCCCTAGTGGCTCCTGGAGAGTCAATGAAGATGATAATTTCTATCAGAAGCAGATTACYAGATAGCCTGAATCAAGTTGTAGAGAAACCAAATATTCTGGCCTTTTCTTAGGCAAAACAGGCAGAAAATTGCACGGCGCTACACTCGAACATTGGCTGCAAGGATTCAGCCAGTCCAGGGATCTGCACTTAAAGTTGCCCCAAAGGCTGCCGAGAGGCTGAAGCTCCTRGTTTGCAGACCTGGAGGCGTAACAGGCAGCTGGGTCTTGATTTGTACTACAGGGACAAAGGAAGGTTTCCATGGGATGCCTACAGGGTCACGGAGGTCTGCTCTTCTAAGGATAATGTAAATTCTTTGGGATTCATTCTTTACTGACGTTCGCTGGCATCAGCAAAGGTATCACCAACTGTCCGATTCCTTATTCAGGCTCATCCCACCCTTTGCTTTGGTCTTCGTTCCAAATGGACAGCAAGACCAGCATTTACAATACATCCTACCAATAAGACATACAGTAGAAGAACTATTTGGTATCTAAAACTTGAATAACGTTACAGAGTTTTAAGTAGAACTCCTTGAAATACACGTACCAGTTGCCATAGTAACTTAGTGCAGATTTTATTTAACTAGGGATCAATCCTTTTACATAATTTCATTAGTATGCTAAGTGATGTACTCCGTTGGGATAAGCAATGACAACATCAAAATATTCTTGTGTTTAACATCTTGTGTTTTGCAGTTCAGTGACAACTAGTCAGTTCAGGTGAAACTTCAAGTTGATGGGTGCCAAGGAACACGTTTGTACTAAAAACGGGCATACATATTAAAACTGAAATACACGTTACTACACAGATCTACAAATCAGCCCAGGAGTCTCTTGCTAGATAGGGCAGAGAAGAGCACAGAACAGTATCAGGTGCACTTTACCCTTCCGTCCCTGTTTCAGCATCAACATGCCCCAGACTGTCACCGCTTCTCCTCCCGACCACCTGCACAAGGAGGAACTTCCACCCACAGGAATATTTGTTAAAATGTGCCTTCGTGGACATCTTTTTAAAGCACATTTTTGTCTGCCCTTAGTACAATCTGCTATTACATTGTCAAAGGAAGGCAGATGAACCTGCACTCTGCGGGGAAGAAAGGGTTTTCTCCTTTCAATACTAAAAAAAAMCTCATTCTTGTATAGTCACTGGTAGAACGACTACAGAAATCCACATAATTGTAAAAAATCACTGAATTGTATAGATTTCTTCATTACACAGACAAGATATGACACAGTAATACATTTGATCACTCTTCCCTGCAAGTACTGTGAACACTGAATTTATCTTTGATCCTCTGATATTAAACAGGTATTTCTAGAAAACATATCTCAATTCAGATACTCAAAATCTGCCAGTAGCTTTTTACCGACACTGTCACTGTTCCATGTAAGACACAAAGGCTTTTGGACAGAAACTGCTATTAAATTTCATTCTAGTCTTTTTTCCTTTTATCATTCATTGTATTTTTTTATTCCAGTAAAATCTCTTCAGAAACAAATTACTTGATCCTTTCAAAGAACTATACCCTATCTTTTCTCCAACATGCCTAGATTTTTTAAACATGGCAATGATTTTATGAATTACTGCTTTACTAGACTAATTCTAGTTAGTTATCTTTTCCTGGAAAATTAAACACAAATCATTTCATTAACTTTAATATGGAGTGAGAATAAAAATATTGTGTATTATGCTAGCTCTTTCGCAAGCTTTTTCTCCCGGAAACATAAAACGAATTGCAAGAGGTGGTTTTCCGAGTTCTCTGCAAATCCCAGGCTCAGGAAGGAGCCTCCCCAGCAGCGCCGGCAGGGTCCTTGCTAGCCGCACGGAGCAGAGGACAGAAAACCCCAAAGCCCCACTGARCTCAGGCTGTTCGGGGGCTAGCGCTGCTACACTAAGGAGCACAGAAAAATCCCGGGGGAAAGGTTGTTCCTCGGCGTTTGGGCGCAGGGCTGCCCTTCGCCGCGGGGCTTCGCTCTTTGCTCTGCTCCCCGCGTCTCGCGCCGGGACGGCAGTGCTGTCCTGGGAGGACGGCGAGGCACGAGCCACAACCCTAACAGCAACGCTACTCCCATCTACTCACTTTCCACCCATAGTAACAGACTTCAAAGCCCTTTATGGCTACTAAAAGCAGCAAGAGACTAAAAACAGACAGAATGCAAATATTCTGATACATGATTGCTGTATCCCATGAAAAAAAGTTTTAACTCTGATTTTCACACCAGATTATTCAYAAACAAGTTATTGTCACATAATCATTTTAAAGGTTGAAGGAATATTCCTTCTCYTCTCCACTGATGTTCATCCCTTCTGCTTCCACCTGAACGAATTCACAAAAATCTGATATTTTTAAAACCTCAGTATTAAATCAAACAGCCAAAGCTTTGCTAGTTTCCATTTGAGGAGAAAAATAAATAAATCCTGGCAGTTCCTCTCTGCCCCTCCTCGAGCTGGAGCACATCCCTCCTGAATGCAGGTGACCACGCTTCCACACAACACAGACGAGGACTCACCATCGCCTGCTGCTGCCGACACTGTTCATCCTCATACAGCTTACGTTTGCGTTTGCCTCAGCGTGGCTGCTGCACTTTCAGGGCTTTTAGTCGTTCTGTGGTCACCCAGAACCAGCCGTGGCTCCTGGACAACACGTGTCTGAATCACACAGTGCTGGATCACATCACCCGCATCCGGCTGAACCGGTGCTAGGAGCTGCGGGTTAATCCAAAGCTCCTGCTGGAGGAAGGAGCAAGCCAGAGTGGTCTTGCGCTGTGGTCTACAGCAGGACCTCACCTTCAGAGCCCTGGCACTCCAGAACASCCAGTCGTGCCCCGGGGCTGTGGGACCCTCGACGAGTCACCACCACAGCCCCCCTGCGAGCCATACTCTCAGCTTGCATTCCCCTGCACTTCCCAAGGAATAGACTTGCAGCTCTCAACCACATGCAAATTCTGCTTTGAGGCTTGGAGAGTCAGAAAATTTAAAACTCCTTAAGAAGTCAAGGTTCTTCTCTCCTCCAGAAACATTCAGCTCTTGCCTTGCAGCTGATGTCCCCCATCACTCATTCCTTGCTCTAAGACCTTTCATTCTGCTCTGCTGAACCATTATCCCATGAAYGTTGCTTAAATCCCACAGTTACTCAGATGCTTCAAATTCTTCTCCGCATTGATTATATCTTCCAGCCCAGCCGATTCTAGTAGCTTATTGTGAAAAGGCACTTAGTGAAAATAAATAAAATCAAACTAAATTTACTATTACGAAACTCTAGTAGTAATCTGTCTCCAGGTTGCTACTGCCTTCTCCAGCACCACCCATTTTTCCACCCACCCAGCTCATATTAATCTCCATCGTCTCCTGAGTCTGGAGATAATTTCCAGTGAAATGTTTCAGTTTCTGGTGAAACACTGAAATGTTTCAGTGAAGAACAGGTTCAGTAGTTCTGCCACATTTCCCTGGTCTGGAAAATGAGATGTCAAATCCAGCATTTTATTTTTTTTTACCTTGTGTATATCCATGCCAGAATATAATCCATTTTCCATTTATCTTTTTACTTACAAATATTAATTCCTTCAAAACTTGTGCTAAGATACTGCATCCCCCTGCATTAAGACTAACAGGGTATTTGCCAACATAACTTACCCCTTTTAAGTACAGGCATTAATCACAATCTTTGTTTGCACAGACTTACTAAAAATTGCTATTATTGCATAAAGCTCCACGGACGCCCGRAGCTGGCTGCTCGACAAAACGCACGGCGTATCCGACGTCTGCGGTGCGCCAGGCACAGCCCGGGCGCCGCCAAGCACCCGTCTGTCGATACAGCTGCTGCACGAGTTAGCCTTCGCAAAGCAGAGCTTCAGCAATAACACTTCTGCGCTACTGGTTATCGCCTCATCCTTCCAGTTTAGTTTCCCTGCAAGTTCCTTCTAGGGCAAAACAAGTAAAGTTAATTCCAAATGAAATATACTACTTTTTACAGTTTTAGGTTAAAACAAAGCTAAAATTTTAGGCTAAAGAGACACAAACAGCAAAAGCAAATGCTTTATATGTTAATAATTTTATGTACTTCATTTTAGAAAATAAATGTTCTGTTACATAAAAGTATTTTTCTTCTTAGTGTGTGTATTGATGATGCTACTAGATTAAACATGACATGTTTAGGCACAGGTTAGAGCTACAGTAAAAAAAAAAAATCCTCAAAGATTAATCAAAAACTTCTTAGCTGTTATGCAATGATGCATAAGTAATATTTAGGGGGGAAAAATGAAACCTCTAATACCAGTATAAAAGAGCTCTATAATGAAATTAAATGAATCTGTGTATCTTGAATATTTTCCTCTATACAAACACGAAAATTTTTACATACAAAAAAATTAACGCAGTCCAAAGAAAGGGGAAAATGCTGTATGCCTTAAATTTACGCATACAACATATTTTGAACACAATTTGCAAGAAACTGTGCTCTAAATTTAGTAATATAATCAAACATCTAAAGTGCATTGAAAAACAGAAGTAGATTTTTAATCTGAGTGGTTGGCAGGTGATTAAGGATTTATATAACCAAAATTCCGCTTACGAGCGCACAAAATCATTTTCAATGTCATTATGTACTTCTGAAAATAAATCTTGTGTGCATGCAACCCTCGCAGCCTTATTAAACATTACACTGGGCTATACTGTTACATCCATACTTACACAGTGCTGGTCTTTTAGACATTTAAATCAATGGCAATGTTTGTTTAAGCAATTTTAAATGCTCTATTACACCTAAAATTTTGCAATTGAAAATTGAGACTACACACAAAGTCAGRCTAAAAATTTGCCATTAATAACCCCGTGGACTTGTTTGGGAATTCGTCCACACTGCTCAGCCTCCCAGGCAGCAGGGAGGGCAGCAGCACACGGCTGCGCTCTGCCTCTGCCTCGCCTCCTCCAGCGAGCGCCCGCTTTCCTGTGCAACACGGGGCCGGAATGACTTGCCCGCCTGTCACAGATACTGTGAGTTTTTGTAAAGATTGGATACTACCCTAAGTTACATAAAKGAATTAAGCATCTTTGCCCCCTACTTACTATTTGAATTCTTACAACTGTCAAAACAAATTTCAGAGACCCCCAAAGACACGTTCGTGTACCATACTAACTAGGGAACGCACTGGGAAGCACTGGCATACTCATCTACACTTCCAACATCAGCCACAAACCCARGACTAAACAGCACCTGACTGTTGTTAGAGTACACTCTGACTTTCTTTAGCCTTATTTTGTCCGCTTCTCTAAAGAACTGCCCTTTTTTCTGATTGACAGATTACATTTAATGCCCTGCCCAAAGTTACATGAGCTCCTTTCCCAGCATCAAGTGCTCAGGGAACGCTGATTAGGGAAAAAGCACTTGGAGAATTTAACAGAAGATGAAAAATGCTTAAAGAATTCTATAACATTTAAGGCTTTTAAATCTCTCCTAAAGTAATTTTCTATCATGATTAAAAAATAAAAAGCAAACAATTTTAAAGAAATTGCTGTAGAACGCCTTAAGAACACCGGCGATTTCCTCCTGGATAGACTACGTGTTTTGTGTCTGCTGCCGTCTCAGCTGAGCTTTGGCGAGTTAGGCTGTTCCCATGTCCTGGCTATTTCCTACCTGGCTGTGCAAAACGTTACCACGCAGGGCTTGCTCTGCAACCTGCCAGTGCTCTGCTTCGTGTGGCAGAGCAAACTTTTTTTTTTGGGGGGGGGGGCGGAGGGGGAAATAGGGGAGGAAAAAAAGGAATGGATAGTTTCCAATGTTGCGTGTGACTGAGTTATGCCTCTTCTCCAAAGCGGGGCAGACCGAGGCTCCGAGGGAAGGATGAACGCGGTAACTCCTGAGCATAGTTGCACTGTTATCTTTAAATCCAGTGACTTTCTAAACAGGTGTGGGTGACTGAGTTGTCTGAGGGCAGAAACTATAGAATATGGTGAATATGGTTTAAGAATGGAGGATGTAACGTAGTAAAGCTGATGTAATGCCTAGTCCAGGTTCACAGTGGATACAGTAAGGCCAAGGAGAGCCAAGGAACCACACAGTTCTGCGAGCCCTTTTCATAATCACGCTGGGGATGTTGATACTGTTGAGCATTGCTGCTGCTAACTGCAGGCTGCACAGACATTAGCCAGTGATGCCAAGGTTAGTTTATAAAWTTTTTTGAGGAAGCACGTATAGTCAAGGCAGGGATTTTCTTTTTTTCTAAATACAAAACCAATAACAAAACTAAGCCTCCGCCAATATTAAAACATCAAATATAATAAGAGATCTAGATTTGTAGTTACGGCTGACTCTGCTTATAGTATTTTTCTCAAAATTAGATTAGATTCAGTGTTTTCCTGAATTTAATGAGATATTCCAACAAACTTCCTGSATAATTGCATGTTCATAAGATGATTGCCAGATGACTCCAACCAGCCTCCTTGATGCTCTTTAGCCAGACTAAACACTAAATAACTGTTGCTAATGTTCTGGAGGCTGTAAGAAATGCTCCTCTCTACCACTGCTATCCTGATGATTACATTTGCTTGATGTTTAATCTGTCTTTTGCTTTAGAAAGCCAAGAGTCACAAGTCTTGACTTTTAACAACTTTTGAGTTTTAAGAGTAGTCAAGCAAGCACTATTTAATATAAAATGTCAGCTATGTCCTACTCTTTGGATTATTTCACTAACAAATAACTTCGCACAGTATTATTACAATAATGCAATTATTTTGCTGAGAAACATCTAAGAAAACTGAACCTCAGCCATAACAAATAGCATACACWTGGATTAACAGAATGACAGAACCATTACTTTAGTGATGGTCAGACAAGGAAAACCAAAATCCTTAACGCAAGTGCCTTCATGATAAATTATCACTATTAGAACATATACAAATATACTAAGAAATATTTTTACTTTTATTCAGCTGGGGTTTTTTCTGTCTATTTTGTCTTAGCACATACACTAATGCAATGACTTTTAGTTTATAAAGATCCAAGACACAAACCTTGTGGGCTTCATTAAAAATGACTATCTGAATTCCCTCAATCAAAGCAGATTCTGATTTGACAAGTACGTAGTAACTACTTAACAGGTAGTGATTTAGATATGCCTAAATCCAGCGGATAACTGGAATTCTTCAGTATAATTTTAGAAAAGAATAAAATGCATGCTAAGAAATAAGMGAGGTAAATAATCATGAATACATAATCGAGGAGAAACTCAAATAAATAGGTMACAAAATCATAGATAGCTGCTAAGACCCCAGGTCAGTCCCAGGGGGTCAGCTAAGTCTATGGCAGCAACCCGGGGCTCATTCACGCTAGGGCCCTTTGCACCGACGCACAAGCACCCACACAAATCTGAACCGAATCTGACTCTCCCCTGTTGCTAGCTCAGGTGGAACTGAACTGGTGACAGACCAACTGCTTTGACCTTGGAGACCATCTCCTGCAGTTGCCCACTGAGCTGGGTGACAACAGCATTTGCAAAGATCTTTCCTCAAYAACCTTGAATGTGAGGAATTTTCCATGCAAAGAGACTGAAAGAGCTTCTTGAAGAAAGTAAACAATATACCCAATCTTTATATCTAAACACATAYCACTTTATAGGATTTAACTGCCGGTTAGTTCTGGCTGATCTCGTAGTGCAACTTTCCACATTAGCATGCAGATGCAATCTATACTGTCTACAGATAATTATTTACATTAGCATTTTGGTTTGGAGCAGCAGTGTAGTTTTAAGGGAATTCCYTTAAATCCCTACTTACTGAGCACTGACTGAGCTCACGAACTGCTCTTGCTGCGCATGACCTAGACTTCACCRTAGGGAAGCTACTGCGAGAGCTCTGCTCACGATGTGTATCACTTGCACCCTATCCTCTGATGGGGACTCATGGGTCCAGACTGGCAACGGGTCCTTCAGGCAGCTGCAAGCCGTGTGCGCAGGGATGGTGGGTCCAGTAGACCAGCCTGAACCCACCTCCCAGCACAGCTCTACAATACAAGTGGCTACACAAGTAGCTTTATCTTCTATAGGTTCAGTACTCAAGGTTGTTTAACATCGGTGCTTCAGAAGATGATATTCCAGTTGATATTTTTCTATGTGGCTAGGGTATGTTAAAAGTATAGCAATGGCAAAAATGGACATCGGGATCAGTATTAAATTTTTACAGGGTCAGATCAGGTTGATCAATGAAGACTCACTTGTTGGGTTCCCCAGTGTTGGGCAAGGTGTGAGCTTGTTAGGCAGTTCTGGGTAAAAGCTAGCAGCATCAGTAAGCTTCAGTAGGGCCAATAAAAAAATAATGACAGCTTTGTAGAAGCGCTGTCTTCCTGCGTGTTTTTTTTAATAGAAAAACGTGACTTTTGAAAATATATTTTTTTAATACTTTTTCAGTAGATATAATTTTACATTGTGAAACCTTGGGTATTTTATTGATTAATCTTACTCAGTATGTTTGACTTTGTATTTGGTTTTATTTAAATATTAAGGCCCTGAACACTAAGAAATAGCATAGCAAAGATGCCTTCCATTTCCATGGTAATCTCCCTGCACTGAAAACCTATCATTTTATTTCTATTCTTGATACTATGCCCTCTTATTAGTCTGATGCACGCTTTTCAAGCTGGTAATGTTTTTTGAGGCTTAAGTGGGAAAATCTTCTAAAGAAAGACATAAAATGATGTTTTCTAATGTGCAATCCAGAGTTCATCAGAAAATTCATAAGCTTTCTAACCCCCTCTCCCCACTCTAGTTTTAATGAGTTAAGGAAGAATAACTACAAAGCTGCTTGCTGTAAATGCAGCTTTTATCACTAATACTTTCTACTGAGAACATTGCTATTATTGATTTTGGTCTTCTCGCATATTACGGACATACATTTTTAACGCGAAGTTGAAATTCACATCTCATGAAAACACTCTCACAAAATCTACACATATTAAGCCAGCTGCTGGCCTCTTACTCACCTCAGCGCTGGAGAGCATCCAAATACAAACTGAATCAGACCTCAAGCAATGATCACGCAGGGGGCCAAAAAATTCAAATTATAGCACTCCCCAGAAAGACAGCTAGAGAATCATACCGAACACAGGAGTATGGAACCCCTCTGTGCAAGGTGCTGAGTTTTGCCACTGGCCCCCACAGAGCCACTGAGTACACGAAGCCCCCCCACTAGCGCGAACCCCGAGCCACGCAGACCAGGAGCGGGGTGAAGGGTGCTGCAAACGCCACGGTGCCGCAGGCTCGGGTTTCCTGGCACAGGCTCTGAGGTGCCAGCACGGCCTGACATGCACCAAGGGTAGGTAAGCTCTCCAGTCTGTGTCCCATTTTACCCAGTAAAGAACTAGGGTATAATGGGACACACCAGGGACTATGCACAATTCCATGGCACTGGTCTACTCCATTTAACTGAATTTGCTGCTAGTTGAAGTTATGTCCTCTAAACTGCTGCAGTTCTACGGGTGAGACATTCCCCAGAGTCTGCCTCCTGCCTTAGTCCCTGCAGACGGTGCCCARGCTTCTGCTGGCCACCACGGTACCCAGCTGCTTCCTAAGCCGCTTGGAGCAGCCACAGTAAAACAGAGCAAGATGATGACAAAAGAACTCCATCAGGCAACTAAATTTCTCAGAAAAGTTTTTCAAAACACATTAGCATTATTCAAGCAAGAGTATGCATTAAGAATGTCCTAGTCAGGCTATTTCATTAGCACATGCTTAAAGCTAAATACATGCTCATGTGCTGCTGTCAGCAGAAAATTAAGTATTTCCAGCCATAAAGAATATATTTTGCACAAGAGTGGGAAAATAGCACGGAAATGTAAATTATTTTATTTTGTTCTATTTAGAGAGCCTGACTGAAAAATTATCAATATTTGCATTTTTGTTTAAAAAATACAGCCACTGCCAATAGAAGCCCATAAAGAATACGTTTCCATATTCTCCATTACGTACTCTTAATAAAAATCACTTTGTCTATCCCCTTGTATTAGGTTTAGTTTTTCACAGAATAAAATTTTTGTGATGAGGATCCAGCTTCCCCACCCCCCTCTCAAAAAAAAGCATTACATATATTAGCCTCTTCAGTAATGAACATGGGACCTTTCCAAAGGAATGGCCCAAAACTCRTTCTGCAAAAGGCCTTCTGCAAGCAATAACAATCTGCTGCCTCGAGATTTGCTCCATCAGGACTTAATGGGCATCAACAGTTCTGAGTTTAAAATTTCAATGAACCTGATGAACTGCACTTATCAAAAATCACAAATCTTGCTCTGATACTCAATGAAGAGTGAACAGCACTAATATGCAGATTTAACCTAAGATATGTATGTATTTAGTACTTTAAAACAGTGCTCTTCCCTCTCTATTTTATGGATCTCTTCTAAAGACACAAAAAACAAACCTAATGTCAACAGGTTTAAGTTAAAAATAAGGTCCTATATGGCGGCCTATATACATTCAATGCATACTTTTAGGGGTCTATAAATCTAAAAATATGGAAATTCACCAATTTAAAACTTTGGCACTCAGAAAATGCATCTCTACCCTCTGCTTTACTGGAAGGTGAATGATGTATAGTTTACAGAAAGTGGCCTGAAAATCCTTCCAAATTCTCAGTTGATCTCCTCTAGAAATATCTGCTTGACATCTTCAAAGTAGCTTTTGTCAATAGAAAATAGGCCACCAACCCCAACCCTGAAAACAAAAGAGAAAAAAAGAAGAAAAGAAGGACATAATCATAACGTTGTATCGGAATTAGATGGGCATACCAGGTTTTACTCTGCATACTTACTTAACATACAAAAATTGTGATACATCAGAAATGTTTAATGTCATTTTCAACATCCTTTCTAGTAATACGTTTAATAAAGTGCCAATTTTCCAATTTTCATTTGTGACAAAAGGACATTTAACCACAGAATCCCAGAATGGTTGAGATGGAGACCGTCTAGTCCAACCCCTCTGCTCAGGCAGGGTTCCCTASAGCACGCTGCACAGGATCGYGTCCAGGAGGATTTTTAGTATCTCCAGAGAAGGAGATAAACAATAAATAAATTCATTTCTCTCAAAGAAATGTTATTCTTGTCATGGGCAAAACACCTCTCACTGACAGAAATAAAGCCACTTTTCTGCAGGATGTGAAGTTCCTCTGAGAGCTTGGCTCTCATATATAAAAAAGAATAAATATTCCAGCTAGAACTTGCAAATTGATGACATAMACTTTTGAAAGCTTCTTTTAAAACACATACTTGGATTTTTTATAATATTCACATTTATACCTTATTTACGTCAGTTAGCATTTGTTAGTACAAATCCTAACTCTCAGGAAAAGTCTTGTTTTTATATAAGAAGGTATTACTAAAAYATATATTACCTCAAAATATAGCATAAAAATTTCCAAACAGTAATGAATTTTTTCATGCAAGGATGACCAAAATACTGCAATGAGGCACCCTCAAGTACCTTGAGAATTTAAATTAATCCACAACTTGCACTATAGCTAAAATAAAAGTGCCCTATCTGCAATGTAGGAACTGTTACAACATAACCGTGTGGGTTGACAGAAAATGAAGGAAAACAGCAATTACCCTAAAAGACATTTCAAGATTCTCGCCACCCCAGATATCCATTCCTGCATCGTAAGTTCCTATCTCTTCAAAGTAGTTTCTGTCAATAGAAAATAGGCCACCAGCCATAGTAGGGGTCCTAGTTGAAAACAAACAGAAAAAAAGAGGAAAAGAAAGGAAAAGAAAAAATACCTTTTGAAAGACACTGTGGATTTATTAGGTGATACTACAGTACATACTCCTGAGACATTTTGACTATAAATATATTCTAYATACAGTCATTTAAATATAAAAATACTCATAGTATGGCTGCGAGTGCATACTTTTGCGCATTCGTCCCTCAGGCAAAGCTCCCACTGAAGTCAATGAGCGTCTTGCCTACGGAAGAACTGCTCCAGGATTGCTTCCGACGTGCAAATCACATTTCAACAGATTATTGCAGCAGCATTGTAAGGGCAAAGTGGATGGAATTTTGGCCTTCTGCATCCAGAGCAGCAGTTTGAATCCAATCTGAAATGCTTGGTGAAGAGAGTTTAATGCCTTAGCTTTGCCTTAGAGGGAGACTAAATGTGCATAAAATTACCAGGCATAATCTCTCTTAACAGGATTATAAATCCTTACAACAGGCAAATCCAGTCAGAGTGCAACTTCTCTTCGTGTCAGGAGGTCCCATTCCCCTGGAACCAGCCAACCTGGTTTTTTTTAGCATGTAACTACGGAAAAAAAGCTCATCCGAGTTAACAGGGACACAGCCCTGAGTTACCGCCCTATTTCTGGGCTAGCAGAACCTCAGCTTTGACCTGCTTTCAGAGACGCCCGTGTACTCGAAAAGCTGCGGATCTCCTGCGAGATGCGCGTTGCCAGAAAGGGCGGCTGGAGGCAGCGCCCGGGGCAGCACCGGCGCGGCCGCGCCGCCCCCTCCGCCGGCGAGCCCCAAGCGCTCGGCCGAGGTCCGGCCGCCCGGGCCTGTGGGTAAGGCCGCCGCAGCGACAGCCGCGCTCCTGCGCCCGGCTCCGCGACCTGCTCTCGGAAACGCCTGCCCTTGCGTGCCATCTCCGAGCGCACGAGCACACGTGCACCAGACACGCGGCGGAGCGCGGCCGCGACCCAAACAGAGGATGCCCGCACCAAATCAGCCTGCTCATTCGATTACTTGCTYTTATTTAGTAAGCTGCTTGGGAAGGCTGCTATGAACGCTTGTTATTCAGTATTAAAAGGTGYCCTCCCCTCTGGAAACGCTGGCCAGACTAGCCAGAGGCCTCTGCTCCCCGCACCAGTGTAAGCACTTCTGCCAACTTAACGCCTCGCGTCCATCACGGCTCGGGCGCGTGGAGAGGGCCTGAAGCAAACAGGAACGTACACCGTGCTCCCGGTGCTCTTCGGGAAAGCAAGCCAGTGCAGCAGTAAAGATTCGTGCGTAACTCAGGAAAGTTAATAAAGAGCGAAAAAGGAAAATGTTTGCACGCTCTATCAGTCGGATGCTCTATTTCACAGACACGGAAATGCTTGTGTAAAACAGGGGCTTGGGCAGCCTGAGGGATCCTTTTCGCCACTGGTTTTGCACTGGCACTGCTCTGCCATCCCTGTGCTCCTGCACACAACCTGCACACCACCCTGGCTTCATGCTGGGAAAGCTGGAAAAGGGGCTTCATGAGCAYTCCCACCGCCGGCAGAGCCCCAGCTGCTTGGAAATTGCTCAGCTCTTCCATGCACGTACAGCTTTACATATGTGTTATATGTAACATTAACTAACGCACAGTGCCAGGGACGTAGCCCTGTAATCCTATTGCTCACTGCTGTTTAACGTGGGTGTCACACACACACACACACACACACACACACACGTCTATACACTCTGGGGGGGCTGCAGACACGGTGCTACGCAGCAGCACTGAACTCCTCCTGTAGCAGCATTCGACACAGCGCCGGCAGTAAGGAGCTCGCTCTCATTAGCATACTCAATAAATCAAGGTAATTTGTGCATCGCACAATTATTCCTCTTCTGCCAGAGCGTACTTTCATTACTCCCACAAAAATGGACAGTTTAACAGTGAAATAATATCGGTCACTGAGTTGACCAACACTTCGTGTCTATTTTTCTCCCTGTGCTTTCAGCATTGTAAGCCCAGTTAATTACATGCCTGCCATGTGGATACAGCTAAACCTTCTTAGGTCTCAAAGCCGCTTTGCTTTTCCCCTCGCCCTGCTCTGCTTGTAGCAGCACCCCTCACCTCCTGGCACTTCTTTTCCCTGTCCTCCCTCTTCCCCATTTCCCATGGACTTCCTTGGGCATGGTGCTGTTCGCTGGAACKGCACAAAAATTTCCCTCCTTGCAAAGATTCAGCATTAACTAAAACAATTTCTGAATGATTCAGCTGAATTTGCATTGAGCACTGGATTCTTTTGAAACAGCATCAACAAATGTCTATGAAAAACGAACACTGTTTTCCAAATAAGCTGCTAATTGAAATTGAAAATGCTGCCTTTCATGCTGTAAAATGCAGCTAACTGTACACCAGTATATGCCAGTGATTCTTAAATAAATGTAACACAGCAGTCAGAACTGTTCTCCRCTATATAAATTTAATGTGTTACATAAACAGCTCTGCATAGTTATAATTGTAAAAACAGATGAAATATTAATATTAGAAAGAGTAAGGATTTCTTCTTTTTTYCTCCCTTCAGCTTTATGTCTAGTAGTGATATTTTGCCTCCTTGGAGTCATACTAGCAACTCAAATAACAGGTTATGATTAACTCCAATCACCATTTAAACCTATTTTGATTTGGAGATCCTGTATGCCTTTCATTTCTGTAYTTACTGGCAGCCAGCAAGATACTCATTCCCGTACCTGCATCTTTTAATTCCTTTAAAAGGAACAGAGTATCATAAAGATGCTTAAAAAACCCTGACTTTGCTCCATTACAATGGCTCAACAGGTTGTGCCTGCGATGGACGGAGACGAGAACATGCCATGACTTAGACCCTGAGGGATGTCCCAGGCCACGAAGGTTGTGCCTGC
>NW_028186217.1:1497942-1581423 GCF_003343005.1 Rhea americana
GAGAGCATGCCATGACTTAGACCCTGAGGGGTGTCTCAAGACACACACAGGCTCCAGGAGCTCAGATCCGGTCCCATACTGGCACTATCCCTTCTATATCAAAGGGGCCATGCAGTGGGAGCTCCTCAGTGCTGCTTGGGGCCACCTTGCCCTCCTTCCTCCAAGCTTTGAATTGGGTGCAGATGTCCCAGCTGGCCCCACGAACGCCCACTTCTAAGTGCCTGCCTTTGTACTATGATTTCCATTTAACCTACGCTCAACAGAGATGCCAGATGAGGAAATGCATCTCCATGGATTCTGTGCGAGACATGTCTGTTTATCATTTCAATTTTAGTCAATCTTTGTATGACTAAATCAACAGGCCTCACATTTGAAGGCTGTTTAGTGCTTCATGACATGCAAATTCTGAGTGATCTCAGTCCAGTTGCAGTGAASAGCAAACAAGCCAAAAATAAAGATCCAAGCCCAAGAACCTACTACAAAATTCACCCTCTTACAGAGGTCTTCAGCAGGGAGTCTGGCAGGTGARCAGCCTGAATGCGTAGTTGGCAGTGTGCTCACTCTCCCCCAAGAAGCGTTTCTCCGTGATGGCAGTGCCACCCAACACCCGCTGCAGGGAAAGCCAACCGTGCCAGCTGCCCATGTCCTCCTTCCTCTCTCTGTGCTCTAGGCATGTACACAGCACGCAGCAGAGCTTGCAAACTAGGCAGAATAGTGCACCCTAAACTACTGCAAATGTTAGATGTGATGTTTCCTGAACAATGGTAACATCACTGAAGAATAACATAATTATTTATTTATTTTAGAATAAGATTTTCTTTGCACATCAGTTCTGAAAAYCATTGTACATCACCTAGGCACTATTAGCTGTAATCAAATCTAAGTTTAATTACTCATAATACAAGTCAGATAACTAAGACATGCTCTCAATATTTGATCTTGCATTTCTCCTCATTTTAACTAACTGATGCTTGAGAAGAGATTTTCAGAAAGAAAATATTTTTCAGCAAGTGTTTTTAAGTGAGTATCAGCCTGCTGCCTGCTGTATCTTCAGCTTATGAGAAGTGCAGGCAAATAAGGAAATACACAGAGAAACGTGCTGTGGAGAGCTTGCAGTATGTCCAGCACAGAAACACTATTTTTTTAATACTTTAGATGTAGGAAGGCAAGGTGTTCGCTAGCTGATCGCAGCACAGAYAGTACTCTGCTGCTGCAGGCAAAATCACAGGAGAAGGAATGAACTCACTTAAAGACAAAGGATGTCCTGCAAAGTACAGATATTGTGCAAGGGCTTTTAAAGAAAATATTAATGAAAGATTTAACAAGAATATCTGATTTAGTTGCACTCTCCATGAACATTTATCTTTGAAACAGCGACAGGCCAYACCTGAGAACCAACTGCATTGCCCAAAACTCTGTTTTAGTAATTCACAGATCTATCCACATCCAGCTCATCATCTGCCAGAGGCCTTAGCTTGTACCTTCACTGTATTATAACCTAGAGCTAAAAGAGTAGCAACTGTTCTGCCCTGTCCACTTTATTCCCCACTGAATCAACAGGGAGCAAAATACTGGAGCCAGGCCTTGCTCCCATGGGGGCTTTCCAGCACTTGCAGACCAGTGGACTTCYGACCATAACCTCCACCGTGCACAGGTCAACCCACCCGGTTCTGCTCTCAGAGAGCTCTCTCYGAACAGAAGAAACCGGCTCTGCACTTAAAACAACACATTTTGAACAAGTCTGATCATTCACAAAGTTTACAACGCCAGAGTTTGCTCCAGTGTACCTTCAAAGAAAGCAACACTGCTCTGCAGGAACACTTGGAAGCCCACGCAATCTCCATGGCCAGGTAACGTTTGCACTGTAAGTCACAGCTCATATTCGATTTCTGTACATCGGGCAGCTGGGAAGGAGGTGGCACAACCTGTTGTGCGGTGCCTAGGACCGCTCTGTTTGCATCCTTACTGCTAGAGCAGTAGGCTGTAAACTGGGATCAGCATCTACCTTTGCAGAAACTGAGAGTTGTTTGGTTGAAGTTACCATTTTAGACTGTTGGAAACATTAAGCTACCATGGTGACAGGTGACCTGACAGAAAACCAGATAGAAAGGAACAAGGAAAGAGCAACAAGGAGAAGGACATTAGACTAGTGCTTAAGAATCAAAAGAAGAAAATAATGAGCCAAAATGCTAGGGATTAATGTGTGAAGAACACCACCACCAACGGTATACATGTAGGTATCTTAGGTCAGAATTCACTTTGTCCGAGACTAGGTATYAGTCGTTAGTATGAGAGGCATCTACACATTCCCACAGTTTCCTTTGCTAAAAATCTGATAAACTAACTTTTTGTAATAGATTACATTAAGAAAGTTTTTACAGCTATATTGCACGACAATTAGCTGTAGGTTTTTAATGCCTGTCATTGAATTAATTAACCTTTTCCCATTAATTCTAAACATTCCAGCAAAGGTTATTTCAATTGACTCGAATCCCTAACATACAAATTTAGCAGCTCTTTAAATTCCTTAGGCAAAAAATCAAGTCATGTTTCATATCTACTAACTCGAAAAAATCAAATAACTTCTCTTAAAAATACAGCATGTGCTGTGTTTAACTTTTCATTGGGATTAATAGTCACAGAGTACATGATGGCTGAACTCTGCTCATACTGACTAAAGTGATCTCCTCTTAGGAGTGAACTATCTTGATCTGCTTTTTTCTATGAAATATATGCAATAATATAAAAAATAAATAAAAAAGTTGTATTTTTAAACTGTATGTACTATGATACTAAACAAAAAAAGGAAAGGTAGGATTTTGTCAATGTTTTTATGGAAGGCAAAGACTTTAAGTTAAYGCTTCTTCCAATTGCATGGAGTTTTAGTGCATCAAAAAGCAGAAATTGAGTGCAATGGTTATATTACATATATATGCAAAAACATGTAATTGAATGCTCTTTATGTATTCTATACTTATTGCATTGACTACAAAAAAAATATGAATACACACATATTCAACCTGCATGACACTAAAATGATCTGACAGAAAGGATAAAGTTAGAAGAAATTGAAAAAAAAAAGGATTCACCAATTTGTTCGTAAATTTTTGATATGGGTTAGGCTTTTTAGTTTTATCCCTCCATTTTTGGAGTATTCAGGTAGCAATAGCTGCCACAAAGCAGTCTGAAGTTAGCTGAAATAATATACCTTTTCTCTTTGGAGGCAGAATTTGCTATTCTGTTTAGGATACCTCAAAAAGCTAATGCACTACCGTGATCTCTTGGACTGCTGTTTCTAAGCATTTGGAAATACCAGCTAGTATTGAAAGTGGCTGATGACTTATCAAATGTTGTTTCCTATATGAAGGCCATTATAGCTCTGAATTTCCACCAGCTGCTAGTGTTTCCAAATGAAATGTCATATATTAATTTTGACGGGGAAGGACGAATAGCATGGGGATGGCAAGGATTTTGCGGGCAATTAAATTTTGTCTCATGACAGTATGCTCAGATGAGGTGTCTGAGTTTGCAGTCTTCATGTTTAAAGGAGACCTATGCACGGTACCTTGTTCTTTTTAAGGGTCTTCACCCTCATTACTCATTCCCTGGGGTGGGGGACTGGATCAAGACAGCTGCAAGGCTTGCTTGTTTTTCTGGTTCCCTTCTCACAATGTTAAAGGGAAAATGACATACGAAATAGGGAGCATTTTGTTTGACACAGAAGAGATTGAAATGTCTCCAYTATTTGGCTCAAAAGGGCATACATATCTGAAAAGCTTTAACTTCATGTTTAAGCTAGGACCATCTCACTCACTTGGAGCTATCTCYTTACTCCCTAGCCCCTGAAGAAGTGACCGTCACGGATGTTTTGCACTCTTACCAGGCTCCTAGCATCACCTCWCTCTGCCCACTAACGTCCACCCTTCCTGGGAGAGCTCCCAAAAGCCCAAGCATTGACTAGCTAAAAGCATAACTCAGGTGAAAACATGCTCTTCTTTCACTGCCTTCTCTACCCTACAAGTAATTTCTGTTTTAATCATTTTAAGACTCAAAAACAAGTACAATTCTGAATTAATTTTAAGTACTACTCTATTTCAAAAGAAGGAAATATGAACTCAGATTCGCATCTCTCAAAACCCCATATGTCTGTGAATTTACTTGCCATAAGAGAGACAGGATAAATAGAGGAAAGCAAGTAGTGGGAGAAGCAGCTGTACAGCGTGAGTGGCAGAGCCAGCACGGCATGACCTTGTGGAGGTGGGCAGGATAACTAACTCCCAGGATTTCCCACACACTTCAGCTATAATCAAACAGCTTCTGGTGGACTTCACAGATGAGAGCGATAAAATTTTAGTCCATGAGGAAAATAGTTCTCTTGAGTCAAAAATATTTCCATCATCCTGCTTCTGTTGATGATAAAGTCCATTTCTGCTCTCTGGGACACTGCTTGCTTTTAAGACCACTCTATTTATTTGAGGCTTTATAAAACACACGAGTGCAGCCATATGCCCTGCATACTTCCATACTATTTCTGTCAAATACTTTGCAAGCGTTTTTAACAGCAAGTATTTTAAATTTAAACAAGGACTGGAAGCAGGTGTTCTGGAAAACTGGGCTCTGCTGTAAACTGTTGTCACAAGAGTTGTCTCTGTTTATCTGCCTGTTGCATACAATCATGGGGTATGCAGGATTGGAATTTTTTCAACTTCATTGTCTCTTAGGCAGGTTTGAAACCATTACATCCACTTGTGAAAGCTTTTTTCAGTTTTCATGTAGACCACAGAAGCTACTAGAGCTGAGCAAATAACCCATTGCAAGTAATTTATCCAATTTATTCCATTTCAATTTCATTTAAATTTTTTTCTATAGATTTTGTTACAGTCCTTGGTTTGAGCAGTTAAATGACAGTTTGGGAATGATCACAGGAATTCAGGACATACTGCTAGACCAGTTTTGACTGGGCATGTACTGTCATCTACTTTATTTTCTAGGCAATAAAAGCATACATTTCAAGGCATGTAAAGCATCATTAGAAAATACTTGGGTAAAATGTTCAAAGTATTTCAGAAATACGTTCTAACACATGCTTTAAATTACAGAAAAACAACAACAATCTCTGTAAGCATAAGTTCAACAGGTTATTTGCAAAAAACAAACATAAAGGGAACTCAAATACTTACAGAGCAGATAGCATCTTACTTTATTGCACATTCAAAAGAAAATATAGATGAGTTTACTCAGCTCTGATAACTAAATTGCAGCWTTAAGGATAGGTCAGACTTTGGTCCTCTATACACTGAAGGGTGCACCACAGCTATCTGACGTGTTCTCTGATATGACAGCAAAATCTTAATAATTAAATGTTATTATCTACTTAAGCAAGTATCTAATAGAATCGAATATCACAGTATTCTTGATCCATTCTCCTTACCTGACAGGCAAGGTTCGGTCTCCTTTCCTCCTGTCCATCTCTCTCTGAGGAACTGGATACCAGCGAAAATTAAGTTTCCAGTTGAATCCTCCGTAAGTCATATCGGACCCAGCCATGTATTCAAACGTGTCATCACTGATCACGTCAATGATTGGGCAGACAACAGTTTTCCTGTAAGGAAAGATAGCTCTTTTAAAATAAAATAATTCAATCTTTGTAATACACTAAATATCCCTAAATATCCCATTTGCTTCCTGTGTGGCTTCATTGCAATAATAATAATAATAATAATAATAAAATAAAATAAATTCTTAACGCTCAGTGCCGGGCCTCTCTTCCAGAAACCAGGCCATGCAAAATTCAACTGTACCTGCTGTCAGTGGCTTTTTGCAAACACTGACTCCTTGCCGCATTCCTAATAGCTGAAAGCTGCCAACACCTAACCCCGCTCACCGGCTCGCAGCGGAGCTGCCAAATCCTCTCCGAATAGCAAGAGCCACAGCCGCCCTCGCCCCCGCAGCGCTGCCGCCCTGCTCTCGCGGGGCGGCTCTGCGAGCACGCGCAAAACGTTTCCCGGGAGCGAAGATAAACTCCAGCTCTCCGGCGGCCRCAGCCCTTACCTGTCCTCCCGCACTCTCGCCAGGAGAGGCTCCAGCCAGCCCGCCGTGCACTCGCAGTGCGCGTCGAGGAAAGTTACCACCTGGCCTTTCGAAGCCGCGGCGCCTCTGAGCCGAGCACGGATCAGTCCTGACCTCTGCTCCATCCTGATAATTTTTATTGACACCTCCAGATTTTTCACGTAGTTCTCTAGTGAGGCCTTCAAAAACTCTGCCGAATATAATTAGAAAAATCAGAAAAATAGAAGAAAAACATTTTGTTTCAGCTACATTCAGCAACTAAGGAGGATTCCAAATATAACTGTACAGTTTGTGTGTCATGCTCGTCACTCCACAGATTGCTCCTACAAAATCCAGCAGTGCATAAATATTGGCAGAGCGATGCTGAAGCAAAACACAAGAAATAGGTTGTGACGAATCGATAGCTCCTCTGAAGCCTCGGCGCTGAGGCTGGAGGCCTGGAGCAGAACTCTGTCCAGTGCAGCCACACACGAAGCYGCCCGCGCACTTGCATTTACACAAGCACACAGCTGAACATTTCAGGGAAATATCACAGAAATAAAAAGTTCTAAACAATGCATGAGCAATTTCCAAAAATAAATCAACAACCAACACAGACTGCAAAACGATTACACTTCTGCTAATTTGTTAAGGGCTAATTACAAATACGGCTATTTTTGATGAATTTCACTGTTTGAGCACCTAATATTCTCGTAGTCTTTGCTTTTAATAAAAATTTAGTCACTTGTTCTAAAGCCTTTTTCTACCTTCTAGCATGAGGAAAATTAAGCCGACTCATTTTGGGAAGCATGGAAAGGCAGGAGAGTAATTAGAAGGAYGCTACTGCCCTATGGGGCAGAAATAAAGGATGGTTTAACTTGCATGCTCTGTGTAAGGCAGAATTGAAGGGAACTCTGTTTTGTGCGAATGTTGGGGAGGGTGAAAAGCAGACCGTCATCCTGGGCACTGCTACACATGGAAATATATTGTATGACTCCTCTGTGCTACAAAAGAGAAGCATTCACCCAACGCTGTATTATGCACTGCAGAGAATTTCCTGTCCTCTTCAAAGGTGTTTTTTGTAATTTACCAAAATCTACAACTTATGAAAAGAAATAAAAAACTAATTCCTACTAAGCACACAGGATGAGACTATCGGATTTTTTTWAAAAACAATTGAGTAATTGAAAATACATTGTATTTGCCATTAAAAAAATTGGTATTTGAAACACCTGGCTATTCCAGGTAAATTTGTTTCTCATTCCATCAGTCCCATTTTTASACTATGATTCCATTTCCAAACAATATCATTTTCAGTTGTAGACAGCTTTGCTTTGAAACCTTGATTTTTATTTCATTTATTTATTTATTTTAAAGCCCAATCAAAAAGCCCAATCACTGTTAACTAAAAAAAGACAGAAATCAAAGGAAATTAACAACATACACTGGCTTTTCGAGACAGCAATGCAAGGAAATTGTCTCAGGCTTGACATGCAAGAAAACTTAAAGCGCAGAACGGGGCTCTTTTTTGAGAGACAGCAAGAGAGACAGAGGCAGAGGTGTGTGAGAAAGAATGCTGCCCTTTACAATGGTATGAAACGATGAAATGATAAAATAAAACGGCACTAACGAAATTCTGGCTAGGAGCACCACGTGCAGGCTTACATCAACCTTTTTCTCAGTTATCATTTGAGAACGTGTTTTAACTCTCCCCACTTACAGAACAGTCCATTTGTTCAACAAACAAGTCCAGGAAGCAATTAGACCGTCCCTATGGAGAGCTGCACTTTAGCTTCCTTAGTGATTAAAGGGAACCGTGTTTTACAATCCTTTCTGCAGGATCCTCAGTCGCGAAGCTAAAAGGGAACGCGAAACGTGGTTCTCCTCTCGTGTGACCCAGTACCCCAGGCAGAGCGCGGCGGGAATGTGAACGCACCTCTTTCGCTGGCATCGTCGACCAGGATGATTTCAGCAAGCAGGCGATGCGGTGACCGGTTTATCACGCTGTACACAGTCCGAAGCAAGGTGCTCCAGGCTTCGTTATGGAACACGATAACTACGCTCGTGTTGGGGAGGTCGTCAGGGTAGACTTTGGTCTTGCATCTGCCAAAAGAGAAAGAAAAAAGAAAAAGAAGGGGGGGAGGAAAGAGTTAATCTTTAAGAAAGTCTACAACAGGAATTAAAAGCCTGAGAGGCAATGGGAATTCCAAAAAGCTTTTCCTAGTTGCATAGAAGAAATAGCGCAATTAATACGTATCACATACAGTAGTAAAATATAGCTCAAATAAGTCTTTTAAATGTGACAAAACCCAAATTCTGTGGTTTAAGTAAATAGGCCTCTGAAACGACAGGCCTCCAGGACCTTCCCATCTTTGGTGGTTTCTCAAAAACGAAGAAAAAACATGATTATCCAGAACTCCGTCTTGTATGCTCATTCACTGGAAGAGAAAAAGGTGAGTAATTTTACCTATGTCTTGAAAATGTAGAAATTAAGGCAAAGTGAACAACAGATATCYAACATTACTGATTTTGTGAAAGCAAGTTGAAGTTATTTGCTTAGTTCAAAGGACAACTCAAAATTTTTGTGCACTCATACTAGATCGCTGACATTTAAAAAAATACAAAAATACCTATATCAACCTATGAACATAAGCCATTTTATTTTAACACATTTAATATATATTATTAACCATTATGACCTAAAATACTTTCCGCTTTTCTGATATTTCAATATTTTATGATTTTCTGACTCTATTGTTACCACAGTCATCCTAATTCAGGAAAGCACTTCCAGAAAGCACAGGTGAGCACATATTTACTTTTTTCAGCAGTGATGTACATGCAGTAGTGACTTAAATTATATGTAAATTGAGAATAAATTATGTATATGTTTGTAGTGCGTCTTCTTTATAAGACATTCCTAAATAGGTAGTTTATATTTGCATTTACAGACMCAGTATTCTGCAATTCTCACCCAACTACAGGATACCATTTTTACCTGTATTGTTTGAAAAATCAGTGAGTCCAGCAAATGCCACATTTCTTTAGGAGAAATACTTGGTGAGTCCTGGTCAATATATATAACTTCTCCGTTAAGAGTCAACAGAACGAACAAATAAGGTCCCTGAAGAAAAGTCAGACTGTCCATACAGTTTCTTCCTTCCTTAACCATAACCTATCACAACAAAACTCTCTCTAACCTTTTTTTTTTTGCCTCACTGACATTAAGAAAAAAAACATAAAACATAACTGTGATCAAAGCTTTCAAAACACAAGGTAAAGAGATAATATAGAAAAATACAGAATACCACCAATTTCTGCAGTATAGGTAAAAGGTTCGTGGTATACCCATTGATCACGAGATCTGAAAGCAGAAATCGCAGCGTTAGCAGTAACTATACATGTATGTGACTGTCTTGACATCGCTTTGAGGAGACCCGTGGAAGTCTGTTGGTCGCCATCCTAGCAGGGCAGCCTCAGAGACCTCCTCTGCCCGCGGACTCGCTGCCAAGCGTGCAGCTGGAAGGCTCGGAGCAAGCCAGGGAACCTGCAGGATCTCAGAGGCCACGCTGCTCATCTCTTCAGTGAGCTTCAGAGCACTTGACAAAAGAAAAAATACCCATGTGCACTCATTACTTGTAAGTGTAAGCATCTGTATGATTTACTTGCAAAGTTCATATGAAAAAATGGCTTTACTAGTTGTCATCCACAAAGACATCTTTTGTTTAAGCAGAGGTATCTAAAGGAGTGTGACCTCACCAGGACAATGTCCAAAACCAAGCAATTTTGAATTGCTTGATTTCTAAGCCATACTAAATTAAAAACCCAACTGGCTGTAGAATTGCTGTGTCAAACCTAGCATCTGACAGTCARCCATGGAAGACTGAAAAACAGAAAGGTTCCAAACAAAGTACAAAGCTCAGTACCACTCACCGAGATGTTTTCCAGAGCTTAACATCATATTCCAGAGTGTGTATATACAGCTGGAATATATTCTGCTTGTCCTATATTTCACAACAGTGATTTTAATTATATTTMTAAAAGACAGAATTTTGGAAACTGGAGAAGAACTATTACAAAAGATTATTGCAAAAAAAGTTCAAAAATGGACATCAGTAGTGAAATGACAAGGCAAGGAAGAGTATTCCCTGGTTTACAGTTTAACACTATTTTATAGCGCAAATGGCATATTAAGGAAGAGCCTGTTTATCATTACGTAGTACTTGCCAGGAGCTGAGGTTTCTTAACCCTTGTTCGACAAGGCATGCTACGGCACCCAAAGAAGCGAAGGGTTATATAAGAGCGAGGGATATTAATGAAGAAGTCGTGTAGCCTGTGTTTTGCAATAGACCAAACTAACTATCATAAATTTGRTCATAAAATCTGGGAACATCATAACTACTATACGTCCTTCTTCAAAATTTTCACAATGACTCAACACAAGCTAATGCACCATAAAGTGAGGAATGCTTCTACTTCTCTTTTTATTCACATTTGTCTCCACTGACACCAAAAGAATCTGCTGCAACATCTCTCCTTAGTTTCACAGACAACTGTGTGGTGGGACTATCCTCTCCGGAGGGAGATTATCCCCATCGCTTCATTCTGTAGCTCTTCTATGCACCGAGTACTTAAACACTGCAGTGCTTCCTCAGAACGAAGGTAGGTTTTTGCCACAGGAAGACAGTGACATAAGGACCAAATTGTAAAAAAGCAGCTGATCTGGAACTGGCAAACTGTACACGAATAAGAAGCCATTAGAGCTTGTTAATTACGGGTGCATGTGCAACAGAGCTGACTCTTGCACTGCTCGTTGGTGGGACTTGGCTCTAGAAGCATTGGTCCCATGGTGAAAACGTTTACTGCTCGATTTAGAGAAAAGGTGTCASTAGCTCGTTGAAGCGACGTACCTAACGGCAGGGAACTCTGTCAGCTGACGACTCACGGATGCAGCACGCTATGCTGCGGACACGCTTGCACAGATTCTGTTGTCCTCAGTCTGCTTTCCAGCACACATCACAGACATCTCCAGCACCTACTACTCATTTCYCGGGGCCCAGCAACGGCCACCACCCCACCAGGAACCCAATACGTTCAACTATACGGTTACAGATGGAGAGGAGATGAAGCATGGAGGCAGGCAGAAGTGGGCCGTGCAGAGTGAAATATCTATGCAACTGAGACCGGTCTGAATGAGAAGTTTATGGTTTTACCAAAACATCTTCCTTCTCTGATGGAAGCAAGATATTAATTAGTTTTCACTAAACTCACTCAAGCAATTTTCAGATGCATTTGATTCACCTTAGAAGTTAAACAACAAAGATCAGGAGTATTACAACCACATAGTGGGTGTACAATCACTATTCTTGCTCTTGAATAATTCACTTTGTCACTTACCAGATGTGCCAGGGAAAGCAATCACAATCCACAAAAATACCACTAACTGGCAATCCTGCTGCCCCCMCCTTGCTCCCAGCTGCAGACCACCCCGCTCCCGTTCCAGGTCTGCTGCTCCATAGACCCCTTCATGGGCTCCCTTAGCTCGCGGAAGCGTCCAGACCATCACCTTTCTGCCAGTTTTCCAGYGCTGCTGGTGAACGAGCTCAGCTCACAGGCGAGGCGGCAGGGGCTAGCGAGGGTGCAAGGGCAGCAGGAGAGCGTGTGCTCAGGGCAGACCCGCCGCGCTGCGCCGTCCCCGCCTGGCATTCAGCGACCCAAGCCCAAAGAGCATCAGGTGTTGGCCTCTGGGCCCAGTAGTTTGGTGAAATAGMTCCTGCAAGAAAAGCAACGTTTCCGGGATGCGGGGCTCCAGGTGCCAAGTGCCCTTCCCCAGGGAAGGCTTAGTCTCCAACAGATTTTATTCTGTGCTTGCAGCACTCCTCTAKGGATGCTTTAACCCTAAACAGAGAACCACTTAACACTTCACCCATCTCAAAGTATCTGTAAGTGTAGGCAAGATAAAAACYTGTCACTTCCCTTTACTGAAATAATTACAGTGACTCACACCGCATTTCTGCTRCTTTAAAAATACACCACACACTGGAGAAGTGATAAACAAGTCAGCTGCTACTTACCCAGCTATCACAAACACTCCCGACGTATTTACAATGTATTCTGATTGTTCAACACCTACTAACACTGGAAATACTTCCCAGCAAAATCAGTCTTTCCTCATACAGTCATCAGATGTTACTTCATGAATACACATGAAGTAAATACAGCTGTTTAAATGTGAGGAAAACACATTTTCCAAGATCMATAACATGGAAACAGAGTGAGACTCTACCTATTTACCGCCCTTCCCGTTGGCAAYGTGTGATTATGCGAGCAGGAACTGCTGCACTGTGATTTCATCCCTTTTCATTCCCCAGAACTGCACCGAAGCTCACAGTGCAGCARCTCAAGACAAAAGATCACACAGGAAAGCAAGCAAAATACTTGGAGTAAAAAACGAGAATATAAGTACTATTTGTTATGCACTGGTATACGAGGCATTTGGGAACATCTAGAACCGTGTTAAATATATATAGTTTATATAACTTGTGGGATTTTAATGATTATTTAGTCATTGCTTTTATTACTATACGTTAGTGAAAATGATAAAACAATGAAAGCAAAGACTTGTAATACTGATCACTCGTATGATTCCTATATGCAATCAGATGTACTGTACAGTGAATAAAATGTGTAATGAACCTTCTAAAAATCTGGAAATTTCATTATTTATAATTTTCAAAATTTATAGTAGGATTGACACTCCCTTCTGCACCTTTAGTAAAATAATGGTGAGATCACTTTGTACGTAAAGTATTACATACTATTCAAGAAGAGATCTCTTCCCTCTCACTATTGTTTCAGATTTTTCCTATTCACTAGTTTTGGAAAGACAACGATAATGTCAAAAAAAAAAGGCTGCAGATGGTAACAGTTGACAGAGGGCTCAATCCAGCATATTTTGGCATTTCTTCTAGCAGGACTGRGGCAGTTACACCAGCAGAATTGAAAGGTTTCGATCCCAGAAAAGCAGCCAACACAGCACTGGCAATTACAGGATGCATATTTTTTCTTTAAAGAGAATTGTTATTGTAATGCAGAAAGACATGCTTTTACCGGCAGCGTGGATCCCCAGCATGCAACAACTGTGCTGAAGTGTCAGCAAGCACGGATGTTAGAAGATAAGCAGATAGCCTCTACAAGAAGCACAAGTAAACTCCTCACTTCTAATCTGCCTTAATTACATGGGCCTTCTCTTTTTGCACTTGTTTCAATTTTGCTTCCTAGTGTCTGTCTCTTTGCTCTTCAATTCTTGCCTTTTAAATCTGGTCTAGTTTTAAAACTGACTACGTCGCATCACGCTCCAGGCCGTGTCACAACCTGCTGCAGGCTTCCCTTGCAGCTGCGAGGGTCTCGGATGTCTTGGACACTAGTCGTTCCCTCCTGGCCCCAGAATAGCACTGCTGGGGACGGGGCCGAGGCGGGGAGGGACGCACGCACTCCTGCCTGTTCGTAGTTTACCACTGCGACAACTTCAGCGCACCGCATTTCCTGAGCGCCGACGACTGACTCGAGGTAACGCAACCACAGGTCGTCCGTTCACGCTAATCCCTCTGCTCCATCTGTCCCCAGCATTRCTGTTTAAATGCAATACAAGGTCATAGCTCAAAAATCGAAAGCGGTATCAAAACATCGGAAAAATTCACCCATAATTTAACAGTAACGTACATTAAGAAAGATCACTACAAAAAGTGGAAAACTCAGAAGTGATGAATTCTTCAATTTACAGCAAGACTTCCTGCAAAAYTGCCTGTGAAAAATGGCAATGCTGCAGTTAAGTAAACCACCAAMGCATCAGAAGTTCTGCAGAGAATTAAATCAATAAATTTGTTCGTCTTTATATGGGTGTGGTTGCCTTCCAGTAAATTTACTGTCTTGCAGTTCTTGTGTCATCTTCCTATCATATGCAGGTATGTTAATTTTCACAAACATTCCAGAATATTTTACACAAAATGGAAGGGTTCACCTTTAAATAGCTTATCACTTTGCCATAGTAGTTATACTGGATTTCCTTCCRGAACTAATAAACACTGAATTTAAATTTAAATGTATATAAAAGGCCAAAGATAGAAACAAGAAAAAGCAACACTTATTTGTAACATATACTAAAACAACTCCATGTATTTAAAKGTATTCTTATTTGGGAAAATCTCTCTGATGACAATTGTTAGGAAAACTTTTATCAGTTCTCAGTAACCTCAGGAAAACTAGAATATTARTAATTTTTAAATGTTAGTATTTTTAACTTGGTGCTCTCAGCCCCCAGGCTGCGAGGCTGGAGAAGGGAGCGAGAAGAGCTGCACGTGGGATGGCACGGGAGGACTCGGCGGTAGGAGCAGGAGTCCAGGGGAGCTCTCCTCTGGAGGTGAGCAAGAAACGGATGTTCAAACACTAACTATGCCCTTGGTCCTTCTGCATTCGGGGATTTCAGTGACGTTGTCCTAGTGACACAGCACTTCAGCCAGGTATACAGCTCAGGCACACAAAACTGCCTGAAGCCTCCCCGAAGTCTGCGCACGTGGCTAGAGCACAGCCACAGGGATTTTCTCTCGGTGGAGGAGAGGCTCCGCGGGACTGACGACAAGGCCAGGCCACCACTCTGCCATCAGGAGATGAACTGAAGGTCCTAAGGCCATCAGGACCTCTCGCTGAAGCATAATCCTTCTTCCTCCTCCCAACACCCTCCAAAGAGKGAGMAAGATAYGCCCTGGAAAAGATGTGAAGCTGCTTATTATTACAGACTGACTTAACCTTGATACTTGCAGRTGACAGTTATGGCAGCCTCAGTGTWACTTACTGTAGCTTAGTTTTTTAGAGCGATGCATATTCTGTTAATATACTACTTCAGTGCCCCATCACAGTGACAAGRCTGTAGMTCACAAGTTAAAGGAATCCATGTTTTCATCTCAAAAGGCTCCACACGACCTAATAGCAATGCCAGTTTTGCCTTATGAAGAGCCACGTTTGAAGATCTCAAACGTCCCTGGGATTTTTCAGTGTAGCAAGGTCCAGGTACAAAGCAAGTACAACGTGCCATCTCACTCTGCTCCCAGATCAGCCAGGCTCCTTTGCAGCCGAGGAACCATTTTTTCAGCAGTCAGTGACATTTTCCAAGCCCTGGATGCCCCCAAGCAAAACTACAGCAACAGCCCAGGACATGTCTATCACGCTAATACTGACATCTCTGGCGCCTTCAATTGCTCCTACTCACACAACCTCTCCAACATCACCTCATGGCTTTGGGGCGGAAGAACGGAAATTCAGGCCTGCCTACTGCTATTATGAAACACAAAGCCTGGAATCTGTCATTCCTCATTACTCCCCACGCCAGTACCCTCCGACGGCAAGTGAGCATGCAAGGACTGCAGGATTTGCTACTATTCACTGGTGCTGAGATGAATGCACCATTGCTTAGCAAAGCTGGCAGCAAGTCGTGTTTCTTCATCTCCCTCACAGAACCGAAACAACATGCTATCACCACATTCAGGCACCTCGCAGCATGCCAAGGCATAGGAACGGGTATTGATTACACGCCGGGGCACATCATGACGCTTTACTCTATGCCAACAGCACATAATGCATGCTACTTGTGCTGTGCTGTATGTGGCTTTCAAGTGCACACTTGTATAGCGCGTTATTGCCAGTGGGATAAACTGTCGGTATCCACAGGAATATTCATACAAASTTGAATTCAAAAACATTTCCATCTTCCTCTAATGTAAGCACGACTTAAAAACATAAAGAAAAAGTGCACTGATTTCAAAGACGCTCTGGCAAAACAGTAGTTTATTTGGAGCTCGATAAAAAGGAAGGCCATTCCTTCCGATGTCGCTCCAGAAAAACAGAAAGACCAAAATCACCATCTCTCTTCAGTGGTGCTGTTCCAAAACCCCAAGGACACCTTGGGACGCCACAGGTGGCACTGGCACAGCTCCAGTCATTGCACCTACTGCAGAGATGCCCCAAACTTCTCCAGACAAGGCCACTGGGCTGCGCTCTTACCGAGGAACCACGCCACAGCTCTCCCTTCGGAAGCGTTCCTTTGCCGCATTCAGATCATCTCCAACTGTGATGGGCTCTTTTTCTTAAAAATTGCTCTGCGGAATACAAAACTAATTGCAGCAARCAACAACCTCTTTCTAAGCATGTGATTCCGTACTAAGGTAATCTTTTTGCTTAAAACACAGTTTTCTCCTATGTAGTTTATATAACACTGGTAAGATACTTAGGGAAACTGAAACCACTATAATGAAATATATGGTGTAATTTTATGAATGGAAGAAAAGACTATGTGAATGTTTGAATTCCCTGCCAGAGTAAGAGACTCCAAAGATTTAAGCTTGATCAGTAGCGTCTCCCCTTTCCCATAGCCACATGCAACCCTTAACTCTCACAGGAGCAGCAGAAGACTCTGCTTCTCGCAGCTACGTGGAGAACTATCGCCCTCAGCCAAGAGCAGCAATGCAATATCATATAATAGATTCTGCTGCAGCATTTCAATACGCACAGGTTTAATCCTAGTTTAATAAATACGGTAGAAGAAAATTCATACATAACTTAAATTGTACCAGTTCATATTTTAAACTGAAATTTATGCAAATGAAAGGTAAATAGAAAATAATTGAGAAGGAATTTATTTCACTTAGTGGAATGTGGAATTGTAAAGGAACTGCATCTATATTGTCTTATTGAGTTTTATTGCATCAAAATACTCCAAAGCTAATCAATTTTTATATCCAGCAGATGATGGATGGGAAAATAYGTCATGAAAATTGCTCTCTGGTGTTTCATTACAAAGTATAAATAGGTTTGCAGCTTGTAAGAACAAAGACCCTTCACTCACACCTTCAGCTCTCACTGCTCATAAAGCTGAGCCTAGCCTTGAATATATCATCTTCCRTGGGGATTTTAAACCCTAAATACTGCTTTCATGTTCTAAAAGTTACTTCAGAATTCATTTACCTAAAATCCAAAGTTCTTTTATGTTTGAGCAAGAATACAGTAACACAGAAAAATTACATTTAAAAGCAAGTAACAGAGGACTATCCTACCAGCCCCTTCCCACTCTCTCCACAACCAAGAAAAAAACAAATCAAAGAACTGCAATTCCCAACACCAATTCAACAGCAGGCTAAGGGGATTCTTACCTTATCCTTAAGTGGGAGTATTACCATATCTTAATTTGACAAGGTTGAAAATGTAAGCAATTATTTGGCTAGCAGCTTAAAGCAGGGCAAATCTGTAATGAAAACTATACTTAATCAGATAAGACTTTTTAAATGGCTTTTGAAAATTAATTTTGTTCCACTTCCAGTGTTACTGTTGATTATATCATTTCTAAATTTTCTTTGAAATTCACCAAATTATCCTCAAACTTCCTCTAAATTTTACCATAATTTTCAAAACATTTTAGAAAGCATTAAACTTGAACTTCAAAATCTCTCACTCCTATCCACAATAAAGGAAATAAGAACACGGAAATCATCCAAATTATTTTCATAYGCTCCACAAATGCCACTTTGTCTGTCACAACTTGTCTGTCCCAGAACTGACTGGACCCTGATTTTAATGCCATGTAATGAGCTACAGGAGCTAGATTTGGAGCCCCCAGCTACGGGGGAGAATCTCGCATCCCCTCCAGTAAAGACAAGAGCACTGACATACTCTCATGCCACGGTCATTCGGTTTTTCATTTGATGCTTGCTAACAGGCACAGGGAGCTGGTCAACACCGTGCTTCACGAAGCAGGGACCTGACGTGGTGGACTTGGAGCTTCCTCCCTCAGCTGAACCCCTGTCAAGACGGTGACAGGAACAGATCAGCACAGGTCCTCCAGGCGAACCCCGGCACATCCCGCGCTGCTGTCTGCACACAGGAACCTGCTGTCTTCATCAACTGCCCATAATACAGTTTTGTACGTTCCCAAGCACCAGTATTATATTATGAAGGCAATCATTGCTCATTCTACCAGTATTCCAGTACTGCTTTGTGCCAGCCAGATACACGCTTCAAAGGCTTTTGCAGCTCCTAAAATACAATAATAATGTTTTCAAAATTCAAAATGTTCTCTCCAGTCTGCGCACACTACCAAATAAATTACGTGGCAGCCATTTGGAGAAGACTTTTTTATTGTGTTCTTACTCGTAACAGTCATTCATACATTTTAAAAATAGTTTATGGGATAAAGGTAGAAAGTCGCATCTTTATCTGAATAAATGTGTGCAAGCAGATTGGAGGACAGCTTCCATTAAGGAGCAGCACAAACTCGGAGTGAGAATTGCATGCTGAGGTTTATTTCCTAACGTTCTCACAATTATTGCAGATTACATCTTTGTAAGAATGTGAATTTTCTCTATGTGCTACCAACATTTTTAAAAAGCAAGATCACACTGTTAACAGAGTGAAATAGCTTCCCAGAAAGGGAAATAATCTGATATTCTATCAACCGTAACCAAATGCAGCAAAATAGATGCCTACCTAGGATGTGGCCAGTTTCTGCTACAGGGCTAAGATTGCCTTGGAAGTAGAGGACTGCCTTTACTCTAAGCAGAAATACAGACAAGTTGGAAGTAARTAAGAGATTTCTGTTTCTCTGACTCTTCAGCAACCTTTTTATTGTCAGAGACATAACTGATGCTCCTAAAAGCAAAGCAGTTATTAAGGCAGAATCACACTGCTGTAAGCTTCATAAAAAAGGAAACAAGGAAAGAGAATTCACTGAGAAATGCCAGTTGCATCCTTCCGCAAAGCATAAGCCCCTCAAAATTAGCAACAAGCTCAACTAGACTCACAGGCTCCTGGTGCAGTGTGTTTCTGCACTTGCTGCATTTTATTCACAGCTGCAGTTTGCTGAGCTGTTGCACCAGCACACTAACGGCTGTTCTAACCGGGATCAGAGTTTGTCTTGAAGCTGATGGTCTCCTCTTACCACCTTTGGTTCACACCACCGAGCTGCCTCCGAGTGCAGGCACTGCTGTCGTGTAGGATGTCACCAAACACGACRAGGCGCTCCAGGGCACCCGCTCCAAAGGACTTGGCTGGAGTACATCCAGAGCAAAGCCCTGGGATACTCTCAGAGCCGAYGGCACAACCTCGGCACCCACGGCTTTGCAAACACACTTCTGGAGTGCACCACCTGCTAACATAAACACCAAGCAAGAGCAAGGCCAGTCCAGCCACAGGCAGCAACGGCAAATCCAGACAGGTGAGAAAATACTCTGTATTTCAAGGAGATCCTGACTGCTGTGATTATTATTTTCTTCAGATCTAGGAGATTTAGACAAACCAGAAGATTATTACACTCATCCAAAGATGGCAGTTTCCCTTCTAAAAAGTTTTGCTTGCATGGAAGCCGGTGCTACAGCACTTAGGCTGCACGGCGCAGAAGACCTCTACGCAGTTGCGGGCAATGGCTCATGAGGGTCTCCCAAAACAAACTTATATTGCTGACCGTGTTGCAGACGTAGCATCTAAAAGCTTGCAGAGCTGAGGTGGCCATTGCTTGTCTTAGTGCCTGTCCTTCCCCAAAATAGCGTAACACTGTCGTGGAACCATGACGGATTCATATTTTAGTAAAGAAACTGTGGCTAGGTGGCTTCTTGTTGCTGAATAGAAATGCAGGCTCTTCTCACTTCTCAACTGATTTTTAAGAGACTGATTTCCACATTTGCTTTATGCGCATGTACAAAAGTTTAACTTTGTTCCCAGCAACAACTGGTTGGGCCAACAGCTGTAATCACAGTAAACATCAGCTTCTGCAGCTCGACWTGCCAGGCGAAGGAGGATGGATTGACACGAAGGAAACAATTTCATGCTTCAACAGCCTTGCACCACTAAATTAGAAAAACCAAGTTACAGTCACCTCACAAGGTGGACAGGATCACTATACACACGTGGGAACTGCCCTGGAGGACAACCTACTGAAAGAAAAGCAGAACTGCTACAAGATGAATCTAACAAATACAATCCTTTATTTTTTAATAATACATGTTTTCCCCAAGTGTGTACCACATGAGGACTAAATACCTAGTAATTTAAATTACCAGTGTTGCATTATTTAGAGGACTTACAGGAAAACATGCTTATCCTTATAATGTCRACATCTTTGACATACATTTTAAAACTTTACTACTATTACACTATTTTAAAAGTAAGTTAAGCCAGGCAAATCAAAATCTTCAATTAATCACCTTCACAGTTCCCATCTATATTAGTATCTTCAAGTATGTGAGGGAAGAGCTGAATGTTAGCTGCCCTGAAGTACCTGGGGATGCAGAATGATGGGGAGCCACCAAGCTGACTTCCAAGACAATCTGCAAATTYGTGACTAGAAAAAAAAATTATTTGCCAAAGAAAATTAAAGGAGTATGTTGCAGGAACACTGAAATTAAATAGCATTTTACTTATAGAATCACARAATCAGTAAGGTTGGAAGGGACCTCTGGAGATCATCTAGTCCAACCTCCCTGCTCAGCAGGGTCACCTAGAGCATGGTAGACAGGGTTGCATCCAGGTGGGCCTTGAAGATCTCCGGAGAGGGAGACTCCACAACCTCTCTGGGCAACCTGTTCCAGTGCTCTGTCACTCTCACAGCAAAGAAATTCCCCCTCACGTTCAGTTATGTCAATATATTATATAAAAATGTTAAATCATTTATTAATATTTAATAGTTAAAAGTCATTTTAGGACTTCTAATAAAGTCAATTTTTTTTTTGATCCTGCATTAGATGAATTCTTCATCAAGATCATTCTTTATAAAGCGATTTATTTGTGCTTCTCTAATAAGGCCACTATCCCAAACTGACAGCAGTGCTGTCAGGAACGGAAATTTGTTTTAAYTATTTTGACACAAAGCAAGTAGCTGACAGTTCTTCTGTTTCATGACCACATCTGCTCATATCAACTGCTCTACTCCAAAGCAGACTACAGTCCACAGGCAATCAGCAGCAAGTAGATTGGTATTTCTGATAATCAAACTCTTTGGAAGTTTGCTGAACTAAGGACGTCTTTAAAGCATTATCTGTACTCCTAATCCATCTGTGCTCCAGGAGATCAAGGAGCRTTCAAATACTTTATGTAATAGTTACTATATTATTCCCACAGTCAAAAGATTCATGTGTATCAACATATAGAAATAAATGTCACCATTAACTATCAAGAACTAGGTCAATGGCCAAAAGCACTTCTACACTTTGTAGCTGAAATCCTTTGACCTAGTAACATTTCTGTCTCTTTGGCACACCTCCATATGCATAGAAATTTCGTTCATTTTTAGATTAAGACCAGTAAACRAAGCTACTTCAAATGAAATGAGTTGTCAAAAAATATTTCTAATGACCGTTCACGTTTCTTCTCTTCTCCCATGTGAGTGCTTTGCTGATAGCATTTGAATCACAAATCTTTCCTTTGTATCTGTGGCTCTTCTGTCACATACAGAAAGCTTCATTTGGGCCATATATAATATTTTTATCTACAACTTGCTCATTCCTTGTTAAAAATGCAAATAACTAACGGGCATCTACAAGAAGCAATTTGAAGAACAGCATTGTTTTGCTGAACTATAACAGAGTAAAGCAAAGCAAACTCTGCTGGTCTGTCTCAAACCCGGCTCCCAGGAGCAATCCAGAGTGAACCTGTGAAGACACGTTCCAGTACTGCTAGAGAGCTGGGAGAGATGAGAGGTTTCCATGCATCGATTGCTCTCTTCAAAGGTACAGCACCACATCACTTATTTAATTTTAGGAGCAATCTTGCGTGAAGAACCTAGTGGAGATAGCTCCTGTTTTGGCAGTATGCCAAATTGAGAGTTCAATAATTAGGAAATATGTTAACGAGAGTGCAGGCTAATAGCAGAAGGGCTAGAATCATTTCTCGAGTTGCAGCTGGCCTCCTTGATGCTGCTGCACATCTGCTGGAAGTGCTGAAGAATCGGACTTGTGTCAGCCCGAGCCCCACCACGGTGCCGGGCAGCCGGGGCCTGCCGGCAGGGCCGCCCGCTCCAAGGAGAGCGCCCGTGGAGCCGACGCTCAGCAATATTCCACTTATCATAGCGATATTCCATGAAGAGCAAACAGTGGTCTAGCCTAAAGATCTAGTCAAAGCTTCCCACCCAATAACATGCATTTTGAGGTACTAAAGAGTTTCCACAAATAGGTTTCACAAACATTTCACAAAAGAAATTTTCACAGCCAGTGACTGCTACTTCCATGACTTTTTCAGAGTCTTTTTCCCTGCACACACACACACAGTAGGACTACACATCAAGGTTTTGATCTTTAAAAGCCAACATAAAACCACATCAATGAGTTTAAGCCATGATTATAAATCAGGAAAAGGTGAGGCTAGACAAAACTAACAAAAAATACTGCTTTTACTCATGCAACTTCTCCCACACGCTTCCTGGAAGGCAAAGTACATAAAAGTTCTTTGCGTATTGCCTTGTACGTGTATTTTATTGGACTGTGAGTGGAAAGAGTCAATCTTACGAACAGAGGTAATTTATTCATAAATGGCTCTCATCTTTAGCAGTACCTGATTTTTAATAAATGTCCATTTTCATTATAAAAGCTTTGCTGATATTCCTATATTTTCTATAATCACTGGTATCAGTAACAGCACTTTTGTTATACTACGCTGTGACATCTTAAATCAAGAGGTCCTGTGAATATGAACTGTATCACAAGCTAAGACAGTAAATTCCTACAAACTTTGCTGTGAAATCTCTTTTCAAATCAAGCAAATAATATAATCCATGCCAAATGAGCTACAGAAAAACATGTACTGAAAAAAATCTGCCTCTCATAATAGCCAATTAAATATGCAGTGAGAGCAGTGTAGAGGATGGTTCAGATGTCAGAAAGAGGCTTGCAAAGATCTCAAATACAAAAACCTTGGAAACTGTGCTGACTACAAACCTAAAGCGTTTTCTACTTGAATTCTCCTTCTAGATTTACAAAAATCAGTTCTGAATCTCTCCCTCACATTTCCCATTTCAAGATGTCAGAAACAAGGGTCAGCCCTTCAAAACTGACATCAAATATACTTAGGATTCACGAAAAAACAAAACAGCCACCAACAAATAACCATTATTTTCACATTGTAAAGAGCATCAGAGCAACAACTGAGCATTTACAGTTCATCAGCAAGTATGCTGAGTCAAATTAAAAAAGAAAAGATGAAAAATTAATCTTCAGAAAATCACTGACAGTTCACATGAAAAAAAGTAGCACCCTGTTATTTATCAGCTTTTAAAAAAGAAGTCTTGAGTGAAACATCAAGTAACTCAAAGAAAAAGTTTCTCTGCTTTGAAGTTTGAGATATAATGTCCTTCCAAAATTGCAAAAATGGTTTAGTCTTGTTTTCTGGGTCGTACAGATGTCTCTGGACATTCTTACATAATTTTACTTTTAAGTAACATGGATATTTATCAAAAACAAAGTTTGACAAATTTAAGTACTCCCTTCCCTAATTGTGGATAAATTTCCTTATAGATTTAACTTTGGAAACTCTTGCTGAAGGATAATTTTAAGTGTAGCTTTTTGTAATAAGAGCAAAAAGACTAAATATTCTTTACTGTATTGCTCAGAAAACTTTACTATTATGAATACATATTGAAATGACATAATAGATTCTCTTACTATCATCAGAAGTCAAGAAAATTATTGTTATGATAAACCTTGTCCTACCACTCAGAAGTTGTGACAGAGTCAAGGTCAGGCAGAAGAACTGACCGGAGCCTGCTGTAAGTTTTCAGAATCTAAAGAGACTTTCAAATAACGGTAATGGTTCACAAAGCAAATATTTGTAACACCTTACCTACAACAAGGTGTTATATTCCATGCTGAGCAAAATTACATTTTGATTCTACAAAACATACAAAATATTATAGTTTTTAACAATGGTCATAAATTCTGTACACCCAAGACTGCCATTTCAATAAAAGCTTTCTAGAGCAGAAAAATAAAACCTGTTTTTTTCTTAATAAGTTTGCTTTTAATCAGAAAATGTGTGCATATTAGTGCACATACCACACAGCAGCTAAATCAAATTACATTTAAACAGTTAGAAAATCTGATTCTAATGGACTTAACAATTTGTAGAATATAACCTTATTCATCCCGAAAAGACTGAAGGATTCCTTTTCTTGCTGAAGAAAATACTTAAGGGATGAAATTAAATGTTGCTATGGTGAATTAAATTGTTTTAAAATTTGATCAATAGGTACTTCAAACTAGACCTTAAAAACTTGAGGATGGCAAGTAACAACAGAAACTCGAGCACTGCAGTGATGTTCTTTGGTAGATATTACAAAACACGACGTGATGCAAGTTACAACCGTTACGATGACAGTCACATCTGTCAGCTAGAATTATAATGTCAACACAGGAGCAGAAATATAATGGAATTCAGTCATGTTATTTCTTTACGGCACAAAAGCAGTGTGTTTTCTGATCTGATGAGAGATAGCATTGCTACTGAAGCCAACAGCAAAACACTCACTGACTTCACTGATACCAGGACTTCACGCCAAATCTGTTCACAAACATCTCTGCTTGGGAGAAGGAGACTAGAGAAACCTGATTTCCTAGAACTATAAAGGTGAATTTTTCATTAGATATTCAACTCAGAGTTATCTGTCTTCCTGCAATGGATAAAATTAGGTCAAACTTTCTTAGAAATCATAGTTGTTCTCCAGGAAAAAAATCTTCCTCATCATACAAACAGAAGCACTGGCTGCTGTTCAAACCTAGTGTTAGCTCAGTCATCAAACCCTGAATCAGAAAGGAAGAGTCAAAACATTGCAGGAGCTGTTTTTTGTGTTACTGTCACAAAATTAACCTAATGTTCCTTCAGATTTTTTTTTTATTCTTAAATAGGTGTTTCTTATTCAGACTCTTAATAYGAGATTTTCACAAACTCACACACACACATGCACCATTTGTCACAGCACTGCTTCAACCTTTGGGAGCTACAAAAAACAGCAGCAATCCCAAACAAGGAGAACCCTGGTATCCAGGGGTGCTCAAGATCTGCCAGGGTGGAAGACAAATCGCAAGCAATGGAAGAGAGCAAAAAGGACTGATCAGCTTCTGTAACCCTTACCTTAACTTTGTACATTTTAGGTTGACTTTCAGAAGCACACACAAGCTGCTACATGGATAGCAGCAGCCTTAGCAAAGCAAGAGAAACCTTTACATCCAGATCGAGAGGATGGCATATAATTGTCTGCATGCATGAAAAAGAAAGCAAGAATCAAACTAGGAAAAGAAATGAGGAATGCCAGGATGGGAACAGAATGAGAACAGAGTAGTTTGATAGATACAAGGAGAGAAACAAGAAATAAATGAACATCCTCCAAGACATTGCCTAAAACGACAGGATGTCCCCTATTGTTGTCTATATATAATGGCACTATTCTGGCGTATGCTCAGAAGATTTTATCAGCGGACTATCTAGTTTGACCAGCAGCTTGCCTCTGACAAAGTACTGAATATCCTCCAGTCAGATCACAGCAGGAACAGTGCCCTAGCAAAGAAAAGAATAGAGACAAAAGAAAAAAAAAAGTGAAAAATATCCCACACCACTGAAAAAGCTACCACTCCAGTGTACCACATCCCTGCTGTTTCCATTTCCTACGAGCAATCCCTATGATTTTCCCAAGAAATATTCTTTGTATGTAGCATAACTGAAGAACCAATTCCTGAAATGAGACATATTAACAAGATTTCTGCCTTGTTCTTGGATTCTCTGTTTCATTCAGAATTCTTATGTCTGTTCGCAGCTGCATGGACATATAACATACAATTCTAAATAATTCTAGTATAGATATAGAGATGGCAAGAATTTTCACCAGGAAATGACTCATAGTGCTTAGGGTTAATTTCCCGTTCAAAATCATACAACCATCCAAACGCAGGATGAATGGGTAAGCTGAGTTTATATTCTTGTTGAAGACAGGGTGTGGGAAGTCAGTACCTGGATTCACATCATCTCCTACTTTAAGTCTATACTTGACACCACTGACAGCAGGGACAGGACATCACCGAGAAAAAGGCACTCAGCCTCTTTCCTAACATCTCAGTTTTAAACTGGCCAAAGACTGAAGGTTGCTCCATCTGTCACGAGGAGACAGGCATGCAAGGTACAGATAACGCCTCGTGCTCACAACTCCTGCCAGTAACTCTGCTTCGCCTCCACCCGAGAGACCTTCGCGCAACCCCTGTGTCAAATGAATCTTTAATTGCTTGCTTAGGCAGCGAGAATGGAGAACGCAACTTAACAGCATGGGATGCGTTCAGAGAAAAGTGAAAATGCCACTTACTTACACTCAATAAAACACTGACATGTGATGGACGCAATAAAAAGGTCAAGTCATGCCAAGAGCTAGTTTTGTGTACACGTCCTTCATTCCTTTAATCCCCTGACATCATTATGGAAATGGAGACCAGCTTAGCCCTTTCCCTGTGCACAACCTGCAAATAACTCAGYGGCAATACCAGGCTCCACTCGGATRACGTCCTTTCTGTAGCGTTCTGCCAGCCACTTCTCTTCTGCACTTTTATCTTGCCTGGYTCCTACTCCCCTTCTTCTTGCATCCTATAACTAGTTTATCTTTTCCTGATGATCTTCCAGCAGTTTCATCTCTATGACCTCAAGTTTCCTGCTGCTTTCAGTGCAGTTGCTTCCAAACCATATTTATACCTTAATACCACACATTTTTATCAGCTCATGGTTACTTACAACATAGAAGTGTACACAGATTATTATGAACGTCCAACTAGACTGCACGTCCAGTGAGAACATTTATTTTCTATTRATCTAATTTTGCCACAATAATGCAAGCAATGAAAAGAAAGTCTTCTGGCCTCTGAAAAAAAAGCTTACATTTGTAATACGAAAAGTGTAGTAAGTTAGACACCCAGTGAAACCAGATGTAAGCCTACATCTCTCCATGTCAGAAAAAATGTCTTCCTGTCATACGCTAAAATATATTAACTATGAAATCATATTCCTCCTTAGCAGTAAAGCATTATAAATTAGCATTCAGAACAATTTAATACTCCCCAAAGACAGAATATGTACCGTAAGCATCTGTCTGAAGAGGAGAATATGAAAAGAAAATGGTTTTGTTTTTCCAAATCCTAGTAACTTTCTGTCTTTTCAACAAAGATAGAAAATGAAACTTCTTTTCATCAAGGAAATGTATTTAGACAGATTTCTTGCGGTATTAAATAGCTCCTCTCCCTTAGACTGAGTGCTGCTGTTCATTACTGAACAGCGCTGGAGCAGGCTGCCCAGAGAGGTGGTGGAGTCTCCTTCTCTGGAGATACTCAAAACGCGCCTGGACGCAATCCTGCCTGACGTGCCCGGGGTGGGCTGCTGAGCAGGGGGTTGGACTAGATGATCTCCAGAGCGCCCCGCCGACCTCAGCTCTTCTCCGACCCTGTGACACCAGCCGCGCTCCGCGGTACCTTGGTCCCACGCGGGTGCCCTCTGCTTAGCTCTGCCTCGCCGCAACACTGATCCAGGCCATCCTCCTCCYCTCTCAGGAAGCTGGGGAGATCCTCCACGCTGGCTGCAATCCTTCCCTGCTGCCRGCAGCCCGCGAGCTGCCAGGACCCCCCGGCCCGCTGGCGAGGAGCGGGAGACGGACAACACACGCAACAAGCAGTAACGGAGATTTTAGAAGACCTGACAACTTGCTTCAATTCAGCTATGTTTGTATTTCTCTCGCACTATATTTGTTATAAACTGTAGTAACTATAATTCAGTAGTAGGACACAATATTATGCTTAAGGTGACATGTTTTAAAATGAGATGAAATATACAATATTTTAGCGATTTATGGCTATAGCTATAGTGATTTATATGCCGTAGTTTTCATAAATCCTGAAAATGCTCATTTGAACAAATCAATTCCTGAGCATAKATTACAAATTTCAAAAATTCTGCCATTAAATTATTTGTATTGCAAGCTTGAGCCAATCAGTTTGAACAATGAGTATTAAGGTAGACCTGAGAGACTAGAGAAGATAAAACAGCAACAACTGATCTCTACACGGCTGCAAATAAATGATCCTTGAGATGCATGTGCTATTCAGACAAGCCTTCTCAYCTGCTCGGAGAGTAGCTCCCTTGTAGAGTCTCAAATCTTTTAATTCCTGCATCATACTGAAAACATACGGGGCACATAACATGTGTTTTACAGGTAGATTGCTTTATTTAGTTTTAGTATGCTTTCTACAAAGAGAAGAGATTTTATACATGCCAGCAATTAAAGGACAGGCACCAATATTCACAACCACATTTCCTAACTGCATCAAACTAGCAACAAGCACATCGCTGTGACTGAAAAAAATTTTGTTTGTAAAAATAATCCAACTGACTGAAGGAAACAGTCCTCCAAACTCTTACACAGTCTCAAAGCCACTACAGATATGAGCTTCCATGCAGAAATTATGAGTGTAAATGGCGAGCCTTCAAAAAAAAATAAAAAAAAATCCAAAACCTTCATTTTTTTTTCAATCAATGCAAGCCATTTTGAAAAATTTTGTATAAAATTTGATTATTCAAGAAAAGCCTATAGATAAAATTCAAACAAACCTACACACTGTAGCTAGTGTTTTATTTTTATCGACATTAGAATGTCAATGCTTAAGTGCTAACAGTGTAATTACAAAATTTTATAGAGTGGTCACTGATGTTTTTACTATTTTAAAAGCTTTAAAATGAATAGCTTTCCCGGGGGGGAGGGGGGGGGGGCAGTGGAGGGGAACAGATGGCATTTTGTTATGTGCCATAATGTGAACTGATTGCTATACCTTGACAATTTGCAGAAATTCAAAATATAAATTGCATCAGATATTAAAATGTGTAATGGAGTAGCTGCTTTAGTAAAAAGAAATTTGTACTGAAAGTCAATTCTAGAAGTAATTACAAAAACCAAAATATAGTTATCTCAGCTCTTTTGGTCCTAAAATAGTTTATGGAAAAAAAGGAAAAAAGATTATGATTGAGCACGCAGTTGGTTAGGACTTTATGCAACTTGGTACAAGAAAAATTATTAGAGGGATCACTTTTCCTGCAGGTACAAGAACAGATAACCAAAAGCAGTACAGATTTCSCAGTATGTCACACTTGTATTTTTTTCTAATCACTATCAATAGACAAGAAATTTGTCTAGAAAATCTCCAAGTCCAATTCTCTGTGCACGCACACACCTCCCCACCTCCTCCACAGCCACCGCAGAGCTCTGCGCTCATACACAGGTTCCTGCACAGATTTAATCCACAAACGCAGGCATTTTCACAGAGCTCCTTTACATGACCACCGATGGCAGCGCCCACTACTAAACCCTTGGACGACACCGTACATCACGCCTTGAAACCAGCCAGGGCCCGAGGCGGGCCGGCAGGGCAGCCCTCGCGGGGCGCAGCACGGCTCTCCGAGCCCAGCGCGGGCGGACGCCCGGGACACTCACCCCTCCAGCCGCACGTCGGGCAAGCTCCTGTTAAGCGCAATCAGGTCACTGGCCATAAGATTAAACTGGTTGATTTTAAACAGCTCTTTCATTTTCTCCTGGTCATCTTTAGGAATGAGAACAGCCTTGCCCATCTCTCCAGGTCCTTCCTGGTTTCGAGAAATGACAGCTGCAACACAAGATAGAAAAAAGTCCATGTTTAATATGCGAATGTCGGTTTTATCCTTCATSAGTTGGATTCCTGTATTTTTTGCATTTCATCAACAAGGAACACTTAAAAAAAATAGAATTTTACGTATGCCGCAGTGTGAAGTTTCATCACTATCTGGATGTGAATATGCATCTATTTCCTTTTCTAAAAAAATATTTTTTTCCACTCTCCATTTTTGATTGTAACCACAAACAACAGTAAATTATGATTCTCATGATATTTATAACAGGATTACAAAGTACAGTATCAGATTCTCCAGGAGATTTTGCAGACAGAAAAGATTTGGAAAATACTTATATAACTATTGAAATTATCTGAAGCACTTGCAAATTAAAGCCTGTCTAAATGACATCTTTTATTTTTAATTTACTCTTAACTGCCATTTGATCTTCACAAAGGAACCCAGCAGTTCTGGTTTTATTTTTCTGCCATTGTGTCCCTTTTTCATCTCTATTATCATGTTTATTTTGAACAATCTGAATGCTTAATATCCTAAAATTGTCCCTTATGAAGGCTTCCTACTAACCGAAAAGTAATTAGATCATTTATTTTTGCAACAAAGGAAAARAATGCTAAGAAAATAAAAAATTTTCATCAACAATGTGCTGAAAGAAATAAAGTGACTTTTTATAGAGAAAACTATGATTTCTCCAAGAAAACTAGATCAGTGCTTTCTAGAAGAACCTATCAGAAATCTATATAAAAAGTTTTTTTTTTTTTAATAGTCTGTTCTTGAGGCGCAGAAACTTTGTTTCTGCAGTCCCAGTTTATGTTTCAGTTGAACAGCGAGTATTTTACCGGTATTACTCGCTGTATTTTTATCCTGCACTCTGATCAAAGTAGCGCTGCTCTTTGCTGCAACGGGAAGCAGCGCGCCAGGTCTCACTGTGATTACAGGCAGCAGCGGGGCTCCCGCCGCACCGCACCGCCGCGCCGCGCCGGGGCTCCTCTGCAACGGGGAGGGCTGATCGGGACGATCCGCAGGTACAAGCAGCTACAGGCACTCACCCTCTGCAGACCTCCCTCTCGTTCTGAGGCTATTCATACAACACTKTAACATTACACTTCACCGTTCTGCGCTGTTTTGGTCTCGTGCTGCGGCCTGGCCTTGCTGACGTGTCTCTACAGGCTGGTGCCGATCTTCCACGCCGGTCCTTAGCAGTGGAGTTCCTGCTCTCTGCAGAAAGCCTTGCTGAGCTCCAGGGACGCGGGTGCCGCAGCCCTGCCTCACGCTGAGCCCGCTGCTCCCTCTGCCCGTCGGGGCAGCCCGTGCTTCCGACCGCAACGTTCGGCAAAGGCCCCCGAACTCTGCTCTGCTTTAGACCCGCTTTGCGTGAGACCTCACCGAAAAAGCACCAGTCCAGGCTTTCGCTCACCAGCACGCCCCAGTTTGCAAGCGATCCCTCTGGCTGAACGCAAGGACGCGCAGGCTTGAGGCTTAATTATCCTTCYGACATAGAGTATCGGGGATCCTCTCCTGCCATTTCTACTTACTGATGTACTTAGACGGCAGACGTAAAGACGCGGCGCGTCCGGCCCTGCCGCGCCGCGGCCACGCGGAGCGGTGCAGCTGCGATGCAGCTCCCTCCACAGCACGCAAATCTCAGCACGAACTGCCAGCAGAAAACCCAAAGCGAGCAGGCGTGTGAGGGATGGAGGGCGAATGAAAAAGCAACGAGAATTTATAGGCTGAAGTAACGGAAAATGAAATTTTTGTATACTGGATTGATTTCCTTTTATGAGAATTTAAATAAATGGAGTATTTTGTTTACCTTGACAACAGTGCCCTTCACAGAAAGGGATGAGTCTCAGTGTGTCATTARCGGCTTTTTGCCAGCTCTAAGAAGGTGAATGCTTCATATGATATCCATAACATACCCCTAAATATATTTGGGTGGGTTTACAAATAAGGTATTACCCCTCTAACGACATACTAGTTACATGAGATAYCATAATTCCAAACAAGAAATTCATTTTTAGATATCTAAAATATTCACTGGCATACTCCACTGCCAGAAAAAGTTTATGAAACAAGTTATTTCCAAACCACAAAGATTAAGTTTTCCACAGCTTGCACTTTACCCAGAGATACTTGGTCGAGTTGTAAGGAGACATGACCAGAATCAATGTCTGAAGTAGTCATTTTAGATTCGATGCTTTCTACACCGTATCTCCTTCCGCCTGAGGAAGTAAAAGAATATCATAAGCTAAACACATATAGAAACGGCAGAATTGATGCTCTTCAGGGGTACTTAGTGGTTGACTGCAAGCAGACAAAATTAGAAGGGGAAAAAACTGAGCAAAGAGAAATCCCAGCTAAAAATAGAGACTAAACTAGGCAAAAAGAGGTCAAACTTCTACTGACCAAAACTAAATTTTGTGCTGATGATTCAGTAGATAAATTAAGAAAAACTTGTTTATGGAGTAATTTACAACAGGACTGGGAAAAACACAGGAACAAACAATATCAACAGAGGAACTGATTAGATGAAATGTCTTCAGGCTTCTTGAATTTTTTAGTTTTATAATTGCATACTACTTCAATACACTGAAAAAATAAGCTTTGGTTTGTGTCTCTCACGGAAAGACTACCTTTCAATCACAGGCACACAAATGCTTCCCCAGGTGAGCACGGAGAGCCTCCTGGCGCAGTACGCTGTCTCAGAGTGACAAATAGTTCATGGGAGGAAAGATATGAACACGCAGGTTTTAAAGTAATTCTTCCACTGATTTACCCTTCGTGATGGGGAGGCTCCATCCAGATCATTGTGTTTAACAGCCCGGAGGGCTCTACTCGCCAGGAAGTGGTGCACTCCCCTTTTAAACCTATTTATCTTTCTGACAGTGAACTGCAAAGACTTAACTGAGCACTGTTCAGGAAAAGAGGTCTCTCGTATTTGTTTTGGATTTGCTTTCTTACATTTCCACTGGTTTTTATGTTCTGAGATGCCGTGAATCACTAATCATTCTTCTCCATCTATTTATGATTTTACAGATCTTCAGCTTACCTTTGATTGCCTCTTTTCCAAGCAGTACAATTATTTTAATTTAGTCTCTCCCCAAGTAGAGGCCAAATAGTAGCTCAAGTCAWCCTTGCCACCTTCTCTGAACCATTGATTTCACTCCAGTTTAAATCAAGCACTAAAGGAGTCCTCTGTTCTTCAAGAGCATAAATTCACACGCTTCTAATGGAGGGAGCAAAGCTGCTTTAATCTGCAGTGGAACTCTTCTTTTACAGCTGTCTTTCAAGATCTCGAAACCAAATCCACTATTCTCTTCACATTTCTATACCTTGTCAGACTTGTATTGTTTCTGAAGGAATTGTATTTACTTATCATTCAAAGAAGGCATCTGTATGAGTCTCATGCTTCAGTTAATTCTATTTAATAGTTGCACCTAACAAGGAACAGTGATTCAGCAGTTCTTATGGATTTATTGAAGCAGACTTCAAATATTTTTGAAATGTGCTTTTTAAAAAGTCTATCAAAAATAGCTTTTACCTTCAAGCACAAGAATTAACTGCTCATCTCTTCAATGACCATTTTAGCACATGCAGGGATAACAGAACTGACATGAAGCATGCCCACAAAGAATAAAAATACTATTTTTCCAGCATTCTGCCTGCAGACATTTTTCATCATCTGTCAGAAGAGATAGGTCTCCTTTGAAAATGAAAACAAGGGCTTATTGGAAGTGCTGAGGCCTTTGGTTGAGCACACAATAGAAATCATAAAATTCAAGATAAAGAAGGAAGAAAATAAGGCAGGGCCCCAAAAGATTTCAAAACATTCAATGCAGTTAACAATTCAGAAGAGGCTTTGGATAGGGACTGTCAAATGAATAAACCTGGCAACACTTATAAGATACAAGGAATTTTTTTTTTTTAAGCATACATCCTTTCTCCTAAATGCTCTGGTTGCAGCACCCGCGCTTGGGTTGTAAGTGACAAATAACCCTGCTTTGCCGCTGTGGCGGGACGCCAGGGTGCARCGCGGGCAGCAGCCCTCCTCTCGCAACCAGCGCGAACCGCACAGCGGCACAGCGGCCCCGCAGGCGAGGCCGCGAGCCCTGGCAAATTCCTCATGCGTTTTCCACTGTCTTTTTAATTCTCCTGACAAATCAGCCCAAGCAAGGCTAACTTCGCAAAGGACGGTGAGCTCAGACGAAAAGGCTGCCGAGGTCTTTCGGGTTATTTGGTCCCTCTCTCTCGACACAGATCACCAGGCAAATCCTCACCRCTGGCACTGGGAATCGACAGCGGGATGAAGGCTCGGCTGTATGCACGGCCGTATCTACGCGTTATTCCTAGCCCCCTCAGTGACATGTAAGCAGTAATAACGCAGATGAGTGGAAAGCAAAGCTGTCTGATTTAACCAACAAGCAGATTTGGGCAAGAAGGTTTTTTGCACGTTGCAAATGCTTTGAATGCTAAGGGTGTTTAGTAGGTACAAAGCACAGAAATGATCAATACCTATTTCTATATCTTGTGAAAAAATCAGGCTTAGACCTCTCTGATACTGCGAGCTATACTTAGCTATGCAAGCTAACGAAATACAAACTATAAATACAGGGAGATAGCCGATACTCTGGAAGGCACGTTCAGGTAGAGGACAGCTCAGGTCCCCAGGCACAGAGCGGGGCAGCGAACGGGGCTGAAGGYGCCTCCTCGTCCCAGCGGGACGGTGCTGCAACAACTGCAACGCGCAGCTTCGCGCAGCTTCGCGAACTCCAATCCTTTCCCTTCAGGGGACAGGGCTGAAGAACTAGGTCRTCCTTAGCAGGCCCTGCCGCTGCGCCAGGCTGGGCTGGCTGAGCTGCGGTCGCTCACGTTACTGCCTCCAGGAGAAGGGAGTCRCGGGCACGCCGCGGTGACGCCGCGCACTCCCCGCAGCCCTTCTCCCCCTCCGCCGAGCCGGCGGCCCGCAGCGGGCGCACAGCCTGCCTGGGACGCGCAGGAAGTTTGCAGCCCTCCTTTCAGCAACAAAAAAAGCCAACGTACATCATTAAAACTTGAGATTTTTGTTATGCGTGAAATCAAGTGTTTGTTAGCTGCATCAGCACGATGCTGAAGCTCCCCAAAGCAGACCGCGTCCGCTTAACGCCCTGACGGCGGAGCCCCGAATCAGTTGCGATTTCCCGCTCGTGTTCGAGAAGGGATGCTCGGCCGCAGGTCCCGCGCTGCGCGGACGGATCCCCGCACTGCTGCTGGGCCCACCCGCGCCCCCCGGAAAGCTGCCGGGAAGGCGGCTCCGGGCTTCAGCTCTGCTCTCAGTCCCCTCGTGCCCAAGGCAGCGAATCCCCGGAACCGATCCTGCCGTTCTCAAGAGAGCACGAGTCTGGCCAGAGATTTTAACTGCACTGTATTTTAAAAACGATGTGGTCTGCACAGCTTTGATGTGCTGCTCCCCTAAGGGCTAAGGGACAATTCTGTCAACAAATTTCAGCTTCATTGGAAAAGAAACCACCACGCAGCGGAAACACTGCACTGCAATGCAGCAGAGAGCCAGAGATGGGTCTACAAAAACGCCGACAGTCACAGCAATACCCAAAACCAGTCCGAAGCAGCATCGGACAGACCAGCTCAGAAGAGGCCTAAACACCACAGTATTTTATCAAAGCCCTGCATGAATATTGCCCTGGAGAGCATTCCAGGGACAAGTTTCCAAAGGACAGCACRTGCCAAAGGGGCACAACACTTACCTTGTCAGACACTCTTCTGCACGATTTAAAAAATCAGTTCAGATACGTAGAAAACATACCAATTGCAAAGGCAGTAATCCCCTAAAACTAGGAATCCCCTAAAACTAGGAGTTCTCTCTTTTCTTTCCTGCTGTGACTCAGCATCACGATGCAGTTGGTTTCCCAGAGCCACAGCAAGCAATAGTTAGCAACTGTTTTGTGATCTGACACATCAATGCTGCAATAATTAGAAAGAAAAGAAAYCAAAACCTGCCCCCAGATCCCAGTTATGGCAACAGTTGATGAGCTTGTTGAAAAATAGCTACAGATAATAGAAGACACTATACAAACACTTGAAACAGCTCAGTTTGCCCTGCGCACAGCCTAGGATACCATCTCTCAGTATAAAAGGCCARTTATTTAAAAAAACAGAAGTAGTTTATTACTCTCCATCAAATTTATTTATACTGACACAGTTTTATTATACATTTTTATTTTCTAAATAATAGAGATTCGGTATTACTAGAAATCCTTTAGGATCACAAACAAAAACTGTAAGTTTTCAACCGTAATTGGTAACTTGRTAGTGAATGTGAAGAAGCATTAGTTAATTCTTTAAAAAGAAAAATTGTCACAGTGTTGAATAACTCATTCTTTACGGCCAAAGAATATTCAGGAGAAGAAATTATATAAACATTTGTTCTAGGCAATGCAACATTGTTCTTTGGTTATAAAGCAAAACAAAGTAAGTCCTTACTAACAGGAACTGCACAGTGGATGGTCCACAAGGCAGCCATTTCTCATGGGAAAATCTCCAGTTTCCTGTACTAAAACTACTTTTTGAATTTTATTCTAGTTTGCCATTAAGTAACGTGTACTATATTTTAGTTCAAAGTATTATCTTTACTGCTTATTTTACCTTCTTTCTAAGGCCTGCCTGTCTACCATGCTCTAGGTGACCCTGCTGAGCGGGGAGGTTGGACTAGATGATCTCCAGAGGTCCCTTCCAACCTTACYGATTCTATGATTCTTCCATTATTCTTCTAAATAAGGCACCTGAAGTTAAAGACTATCTCTCAAATGATTTTGCTTGAGCAATCCGTCAATGGCTCTGTAGTCTGATCCATGTAGCTCTCTCGCTCAGTACCGCCAGCAACRTTGCTCCCAGAGTCAGGAAAAGCAGTCAGCAATCTTCATTCTCTCTTCAGGAACAAAAGAGCGTTTCAAGCTGAAGAGCGTTCCTGCTCTATCAYCCAGTAAAAGCAAGTCCAGCTTCACAGCCATTCCAGGTATTCCTTGTGGGACACAAGGCATCRTAATCACCACCGTTGCTCTGTTATATTTCAGTGTGCCTGACTATCTGAATTGCAGTAACCTTTCATTAGCTTGCTACATAAAGGGTTTTTTTCTGAATCCTAAACAAGTAATTCTTGGTTACATCTCCATAGGGAATATAAGAATCTCAATATAATCCCGATATAATATCCCAAATATTTCATTTCCATAAACTCCATAGAGCATCCAGTAATCTGAAGGATCAATTCACAGCCTTTCATCATTTGCATGATATATCTCTTGCTGTTCATAACTACATGCAGATTTATCTTAATTCAGAACAAAAAGAATTCTAATTCTAATTATATGGTAGCAATATATCCTGTAAAGCTGTCATAAACATCATTAAACAGGTCATTTACAGTATTTTTCCACATTACTTCCATGATTCTGGAAAAACAAACAAACAAACAAAAAAAACCACTAATGCTATTTTCCAGTAATAAAAGCATCAAAACTCACTGCAACAAAACAAAACAAACATACTTCCTTCTGTTTCTGATATACTTGTTGTCTAGAGAGATACCAAACTGCAAGCTGCTCTGCTACTGGGAGGCTCAGCTATCAGAAAGGCCTAAAGGGGCAARAGGAGGTCTGAAGTGAGAGAATAAAAGCAAACATCAGATTAAAACAAAAAAATGTTAAAACAAATCATTTAGGATGGATGTGAACCCTGTTTATAGCTAATGGCTGMCAGCTTTTATAGAGAAGATCTGATAGGAAGCATCATCACATCAAAGAATAAAGCAGGAACAGTCTTCATAAATACATAAGAAACCTGCACACAATTGAATGACCACATGATACAGTCTTCAGAAGTTAAAAGGTCTCCAGTTACTGGCCTTGTTTACTTTATAGAAACAGCTATTGCTAGATTCTGATTTAAAAAGGAAAAAAAAAAAAAAAAAAAGTCTACTTAGCCACCATACTAGTTCAATGCAGTTCAGATAAGGAGCTGTTCTTTTTACTAAGTCAGCTGTAATGGAACATGCAGATATCACAAATATTGGGCTGAACAGTAAAATAGTTCTCAGGAGGATGAAAATAATTATCCATTCTAAGCCATACACTTCCAACTTTACTGTTGATATCTAGTCAGCTAATATACAATATCTTTTATGAATGTGGCACTGAAAGGCTCTTGTATAAAAAAACAACAGCGTCTACAGGTATTGCTTTAATTTCCTAATATAATCTACTTCAAGGCAAATTAGGGAATGATGAGGTGTGAAAAGCCTGATATATGGTAATTAGTGAAGCTTGGAAAAATTCTCCAAATGTGCTGTAAAATGAYGTTGCAAGAACAGTCCCTGTAAGATCTCAATAGCTGTGTTATCAAACCTGAAAGCAGAAAGTCTAAACGTATTATTCCTGATGACATTGTCAAATGATTTTGCAGTAATTTATTTTATAAGCTATTATCCTTCTCTCCTGCACAAGTTACTGGATCAAGTTTTAGCAGGTACAGCCCCCCGTAGACCAAATGAATCCCAGTGCCTCTGGCAGCCGGACTGGCCATCTTTCCTGGCTTCTTCTCTGGCTGTCCAACCAGCCACATGCATGCACAGTGGAGCTACCACGTAAGCTCCAGTTAAGGCAACCTCACATTTATGAAAACGAAGCAAAAAACCTTTCAAGTTCTATCCTTCTTTCAGGAATGTCTAGTTATAATTTTAATGGACAATGCAACTATCAAAGAGTAGTGTTTAGTTTTTTCAGATGACTCTTTTCATCAGGGGAGACGCCAGGTTTCTTAATAGAAGCTCTGGGAAGAAAAGTAGAAGGCACTCACCATCATGCAGAAAAAACAAAAATCTACCAAAAAGGAAGATTTWAAAAAAATATTTAAGAGTAAGAATACAACAGCCTCTTTTGCATTCACTGTGACTCAGAGGCTTTTTTCATGTTAAAATCCCTAGGCCAATGTTCTCTGTTGAAAGCACCAGTTTCTCGGTTACTCCCTAAGTGGAGAGAAAGTTTGGATTTCTCACTAGCAACTTTTCCATGTTCTGGTCCAGGAGAACAAGCAGAGAACAACCAAAGCCACCTTGCCTGTGTGATCTGCTTCTCTGTAACATAGCTCCTGCAAAAGGAATATGGGTGGGGAGGGCAGAAGGATGACACTTCAAGCTAAGTTTCCTTAAAAAAGAGAAATCATATGTGGAGCACTTCATATTCTATCAGGTGTTAATTTTTGTTACCGAGCATGCCAAAATAAAGATATACAGTAACATGCATTTCTGCCTGAATTCATGAACGTTCCCTTGGCAAAGTCTCTGATTTGATGTGGATTTCCCTCACTTGGCAATCCTTGCAGACAGCCAGACCAACAGCTTCAGTAATCACTGCTAGCAAAAAAYGTTTGAAAGATGATCAGTACTCCACTCAACTTACAAAAGCATTCTTGCAACCTTTCCACTTTCACATGGGATCTGTGTCCCTCCAGCCAGGAAACCTTTGCCAATGAGGCATTTCAAAAATGGGAATAGCCACTCCTTGTTGCCATGCTCAGTTCCAACACACCAAGATAAATCTGATTATGCAAAATTTCACAGTATCTGTGAACGATCATTACATTATTAATTTTAACATTTAGAATATATCCTTCAAAAAGATGACTGTTTTAACAAACAGAAAATATTACCTTGAGTTTTATTTATTCCTTTCTATACATACGGTTCTCCACTTTGCAACTTCAGGAGCTGTGCTCACACCACCACATACACAGATCAAGGACTGCAGATCCTGCCCACACCACTGCGCCGCGTCTAACACGAGCTCTGTGTGTCCGAGTACCCAGYACCTCCTCGTGCTGCAGACGGAGAAGCTGGGCACAGAGAGCCGCCTGCAAGGTGGCCCTTTGGGCGGAATCTCATCCCATAGTATTTATATACGTACTTTTAGTAAAGACCATATCAATAGCACAGATTCACATACTTCAGCACCAGAGACAGGCAGAAGCAGGCAGTGATTGCATTTATATTAATCAAATATTTCTAGATAACTGTTTTACTTTGCCATTTCATATGCACAAAGATAAAACCAAAACTGCACAAAGCATAAAACAGAAAATTGGGTCATTCCATATTTAATTAAAACATATAGAAGCTTAAAGCTTCAAGATCAAGCCAGCAAAGAATGGTAGCAAGATTCAGTCTATTCATTCGTCTCCTCTGTTGCAGCAAAATATATCCTGGACAAAAATCCAAAATGARAAAAGGATTCATATTGGAAGCTTCTGCTCCCAAAATATTTTGAAGCACTCAGTGCTCCAAATAAACATGATTGTTTCTATATATATTTTAAGCTGTACCTACAGCATACACAAGTCTACCTCCAGGAGATCTGGAATCGTGATGTCTGACCTCAGGCACAACTAGATCTAAACTACAGCTTTTTCACGTTCCCACCCAACAGTCAGTAAGTCTGCAGTACTCAGACAGAACAGTGTGGTACACTGAAAATACTGTTTCCCTCGGCCACGTGTCCTTGTTCGGCTCTCTCCACGCTCCCGGGGCATGACGCAGCAGCTCTCTGGAAGAACGATGCTTTACTTTTCCAGACCAAACATGCAGGTCACTAGGAGTGACAACAGATGAATCCTTTGTTTGCAAGGAAGAGATGATATTCAAATAAATCACATACTCATCTATCACCTTTATGGCTGTGTTATAAATGAATTCTGGACTTGTATATACAATGAGATATGAGTTACCTCTCTCGAAGTAATAAATGAGCAAGAACCCAGCAAAGATGTATTGATATATCAATATTAATTTAAATGTAATGGAAATATCTTACTCATGCTACCTGCTAAGTAAGCAAGTGTCAATGGAAAGAGAATTGACTGAGGATCGACCTATCATGCACTTGGGAACATATTTCCTAAGTGTCTGCAGCCAGGAAGACACCTCCTTGGCAGCRGGAGCTCCCTGTGCTCTCCGCACCCGGCGCTCTCGCTGGCAAGAGGAGCTGCCTTCTCCCCGCTGGAGCGCCTGCTGCTGTACCAGGACGATGGGTGTTTCTTTTAAAGATAGCTCATATTACTGCAATGTCATTATCAATACACCAGGTACCCACAGCTGGTGGTTCTTTGACCTTTCAAGGGGCCTGTGTCAAACAAGCTTGCATAGGTAAGTTTATGCTACTTATTCTTTAGCAGTAGTAGGCCTTTATTTTGAAAAATTAAAGASAGCAACAAATGCTTTAATTTAAAATTTTTAAAAGAGACAGTGACATTCAAAGCAGTCTTTTGCAAAACAATGTTAAACTAAAATTAAGCAAATGGGATGAAGGCTAGAAATGATTCATTTTGGTTTATTTTTTAAAGCATTCCCTGAACCTCTTTGGCTGTCATTCCAGTATGTTACAGTAYCTTATAAAGTCACAACATTACTGACAATTTTCCTATCACAGCATTTTGTTTGCTTTCATTAACAGGTTTGCTTTTTCCACATTAATGAAAAAAAGAAACATTTAATAATTGCTTGAGTTTACTTGCACATCCTCAGGAAATCTTTAGTAACGAGTTCTTTGTTGTTTTTCTTCTCTGGAGGCTATTTTGTTTTTTGTTTTTAAACACTTGTGAATCAACTCCTTTAACGCACTCACATTGCTCTGCTCCCCCACTCCACCCCCCCCACCCGGTATGGCTGAACAGTTAACCAATATTTTCAGTCTAAAGTGCTACATCGTAAGCAAGCTAAGTTTGGAGAGAAAAATRTTTCTTGTATTTTCTTTTTGGTTTTCTGACAAGTTTTCCAAATAAATTAGGCTATTCTGCAGACATATAAAGAATAATATCTTGCAGTAAAACTATAGCATCTCAAATGCATGGATTAGTTTAAAGTTTATTTACCTACACCTGCATYGTACATTGTTTTATATTTATATGTATGTGAACAAGTATTTTAAAAAACAGAAAACTGGACAAATCGAGCCATTAAAGTCAAATGCATCCTATTACTGCCATAGTTGTGCACATTAACAGAAAAAATGCAACAGAAATACCAGGTTGAGAGAGACGATCCTTGTGCCAGGCGTACAGCCGTACAAGCTGTCTGCTTCACCTGGCCTCCCTGGTCTTTGCCATCACCCCCTCGACCCCCCCGGACGCTTGCCCTCCCCCTTTGCCCTGGGTCGGGCACACACGGGGACCAGAGCGGGGGCCGAGGGCTCGGCCTTCACCTCCTCTGCTGCTTTGTGCRCTGACACGCTGGCCCAAACATCACCCTGCTCCAGACTCCCCGTTCTGCTTTCGGGCAGTCTCGTGCACAGCTGTATGTGAATACCATGCTCTGCAGCGATTAAAAGTAGGCCCAAAAGCAGGCACGTCTGAAAGGAAAAGCAGTTGTATGTATACAAATCCATCCTCTTATGAMTACTGAAATTAATTACTTTCAGGACAACTGTCACTTGAATCAACGCGCTGTGAATCCACAGACAGGATGCGTGCGCAGCACCATACATTWCCATCACTGGTATCTGATACAAAGTTTGATGGGTAATTGCATCAAATTTCAGCAGCACGCATCAATCATTTGTTCACAGAAACTACATTCTTCAGTCTTGGCTACAGAAAACACTATTTTGGTGAAAGAAAAAGAGGCATTGTGTTGTGAATTAATCCTCAGTAACTTGCTTAAGAAATCTGCCTTCTCCTTGGGAAAAAAAAAAATCGTATTTCTTGCTAGCAAGTGGTATAATTCACTTACAAACGTGAATTGATATTTACGGAGTTTTCTGCTACTGACAGCCAGCTAGCTATCATTCGCAGCACGAGCTCTCGCCCTGCGGGCGGGGAGGCTGGATCAGAAGGATGCTGGAGGCACCAGCCTGCCCTTCTGAGGGACCCTCCCGGGGACGAGGCGCCCGAGGAAACTTGGGGAAAGCTCGACGATAAACCMGCAGAACAGCGGGTCGCGCTCCGAAGAACCTGCGAGGAGAGCCAGTCTGTCCCCGCTCGCCCCAGCGCGGGCTGCTGGGTTTGGGACCAGACCGGGAGCGCATCCCCCCGGCACTGCCGGGACCACAAGGCCAGGGTGGGGGCACGAGCAGACTGGACCCCCACCGGTCCAGCTCTCTCCTACCGTGGAGAACTGATGGGCCAGTCCAAAAATGGAAACTCCAACCATTCCCCACACTACAGGAGAGCCAGGAGAGACAAACCCTKTCTTTCCAGAAGGATTCAAAACCAAACAAATGGCAGGTCATGACGCTCGCATTCTAGAACACCAGCATTTATAAAGAAAAAAAAYACATACAGTTAAATATCTGGTTAATAAGAGCACTCAGGCATTGAGGTCTGCCCCCRAAATCTCCATTTATGTAAACACATGGCATCTTAAAATGTTTTACCAGTTATTTCTATTCCACTTATTAAATGGTTTTCTACAAAATATTTTAATCAAGTAGTTAAGTATTGAAAAGATCTGCTAAATTTGAAATTACTATAAAAATTGTTATGTCTTTAGCACTGCACTTTATTAAGTTTAATGAAAGTTAAATGCAAAATTTTTTTTGTCCTGAAAGAATCATAGTTTGATTTCTCTTACAAGAAGAGCTACTGAACAATTTTACCYCATCAAGAAAAATACCTCTTCCACCTCCCCCTTAAAACATGGTGTCTGCTTGGGAATCAATCTTATTTTTATGACCAGCTTAAACTTACTAACTTATGGAAGCTGTGTTAAGCCCTGTACTATTGTGTTACACATGACTAACTCATGATTTATGGGAAGGGAGAAGGAAGATTGCCAGTTCTGGCAGACACTAAATCACACTGTAATGGTAAGTTGTACCGTTTTTACTTCCTATCGAATTTGGTCTACTTTACATTTTCACCCCACAGCCAAAAAAACAACTTTCAGCATCATGGTGCGCAATAACTGATGGCCATTTGTGTTCATATGTAGTAAGAGATATTTATTATTAAAACAAACTGCACTCTTAATAAAARAGTACATGAATCAACCAAGAGATAAAAAAATTAATGTAACACATCCTCATCCAAGAAAAATCTTAATTATCTGACAAAACTCCCATCCGTCTGGCTGCACGTAAGTGAGTTCTGTTACTAGCTATTGCTGACAAGTCGCACACAAAAGGYGTGCTTCCCCGTTGCTGCCACATGCCTCCTGGAAAGCATCCACAGCAGTCGTACCTTGCCAGGTGTCCCAACACCTTCACACTTAACATCCTCCCCACGGGGCCTCGCACAGAGGCCGAGCGCAAGAGCAAACACGAGCTCCCGCCACGTCCAGAGCCAGACGGTAGCCAGCACCACCRAGAACCGGTCAACACATCTTCAACACGCAGAGGTGTCTTTCCTGCACAGCTGATTTCATGGGCTTGCCATAAAACAGTGATTCTTCAAAGCCCAAGRATGATGAAAATCTCACTTTCCTGAACATCTCAGTCTCTTTGGTTAAACACAAGTCTCGCACTTCTTTCCTGGCTTTTGAGAGCTGGCTCCTGATAAGACCAAGGCTGCAGGGGGCATCAGCAGCACCAGACCCGTTGGAAGCAGCACATTATATAGCCAGTTACAAGGTTACCATCAGGGTTGTTCCTCTGCAAGACTCTCTCTCATAATAAATGCTACTAAATCAGCTAAAGATTACAGTTTTCACCCTCCAGAGCTTTGCTTCTCTATTTTTAAGCAAGACTCCATGCCAACAATAGTAGTAAGCTGGTAGAAAGGAACAAATCTCTGCAGGCTCTATAGCCTCTGAGGACACACTCTYATCTRCAGCTGAACTACTCATTGTGTCAGATTATATGTTAGTCTGATTAGTCACTTTCTAGTGAAAGGTAATGTTATTCTACACGAAGATTTGGTAAGGTGCAAGACAAAAAAAGCAGGACACTGAAAACAACATGGGATCAAATGATCTAATTTCAAAGACAGGGATAAATAAACGTGTACGCATGAGTCATAATTTAATTACGTTTTGTTTAATTCAGAGATACAGAAAACTTTAAAAAAGATTCCTCCTTCTCCTGTGTTTCTCTTTTTCACTTGCTTCAAAATAATCAACACCAGAAAAAGCAGGTCCATAGGAAACCCTTTGTGATAGTCAATTACAGAGTTTGTACCCCGCTTCAGAAATTACATAGGTATGTGTCTAACTCCATAGGGGAAAGCCTAACATGGGAGCAGAGGACCCGCTGCTCCTGGTGCCCTCCGCTTCAGCTGCCCAGGAGCACTTGGCAGAGCCTGAACACTATTCCTTCCTTCACACCAGGCATAAAAGAGTGCCACAAAGGCTACGGGCCATCAAGATGACTCCTAAGGCTTTCTGTAATCAGTGATCATCATGAATTCCCACTCACGAATAGCAAGGTTATAAGCCAAACTGATGCAAAATCATGTCTGATTTTATATTAAATGAAAAAGGAGGAAAAAATGGGATTATCTGTAGTATAACATGTGCTTTTTTTTTTTTTTTTTTTTTTAAAAAAAAACTTTCAGGCATTAAATTCTACAGATTTTATTATCACAGAATGGGTAAGATTGGAAGGGACCTCTGGAGATCATCTAGTCCAACCTCCCTGCTCAGCAGGGTCACCTAGAGCATGTYARACAGGGTTGCATCCAGGYGGGCCTTGAATATCTCCAGAGAAGGAGACTCCACAACCTCTCTGGGCAACCTGTTCCAGTGCTCCGTCACTCTCACAGGGAAGAAATTCCCCCTCACATTCAGGCAGAACTTCCTGTGCTTCAATTTCTGCCCATTGCTCTTCTCCTSTCACATGGGACAACTGAAAAGAGCTTGTCCTCATCCCCTTGACACCCTCCCTTCAGGTACTTGTGCACATTGATCAGATCCCCCCTCAGCCTTCTCTTCCCCAGGCTGAAGAGGCCCAGCTCTCACAGCCGTTCCCCATAGGGCAGATGCTCCAGCCCTCTGATCATCTTTGTAGCCCTACGCTGGACTCTCTCCAGTAGGATCAAAATTTAAACACCAGCTTTCTGGCCACACACACATCTTAATCCTATTAGGAGAAGCTGCCTAAGGATGAAGAAAGGATGGGATTATCCTTTTCATAGCAATAACACATCCCATCATTGAGTAATTTTATTCATAATTTCCTATCTTCCCATTTGCTTGCCAAATGGCCAKTCTACATAGTAAATGACAAAAAAGTTTAAGCCAATACAGACTATAAACTAAGGATGCACAAAAAGGTTACATATAACTGAGAGAAATAAATAGTTTGAGGTTAAACAAGAAAGTCTCAAAGTAAAATATATGGAAAAATTAAGCTTGTACCTGAACCCAAGTCAAGCACATTCTCAAAAGGCAAATGTATCAATGCAATTTTAGCATATCAGCTCTCATTCATCAAACCTTTGGTGCTTATAGCCTGTGCTCCTTGTCTAAAATTGCACGTAGATCACTTTGAAAGGTGAACTCCAAGTTCCAAAAAACAGTCTTTTTTATTATTTTTTAAATAATTCTCAATTAATATTGTTTATTCAGAGCTTGTACTTTGAAGTGACAAAAGATGCCTTCCTTTCCAAACCACTAATTCAAGCTCTTTTCACTACCATTTGAAAGAGACTGTGCCCAGAACTGAGACTGCCCATTTTACACACTGCAGGGGTTCCTTTCCTCCAGTATAAAATCAGGAAAAGACTGTATCGTATTACACCATTCAAATCTTAATTTATTCATAAYAATCCAATGGATATATAGAAGGACTTAATGCAAATCACTAATAACAAGATATTACCCAAGACAGTGGGTGATGTCCACCTCTTCATGTCCTTCTGCTTGAAGTCCCTCAGAGTAGCTTCCCTAAAACGAATCCTAGCTGGCATATTCACCTCTAAACTACATCTCTTTCAAATCAGAATAGCATTGTTATATCTTTTTAAAATAAATACTCATAATCTCCTTATTCTTAAAGGGTCACTGAACTGATTGCTTTCCCACCAGTGCAGAGCATGAACACAGTTTTGCTTGCCTAGTTTTCAAATAGACTGAGAGCATGCTTACCAATAAATTTTTTCTCTTTGAATTTAAAAGTTTTAAAGACCTCTTAGAAGCAATCCAGATGCTTAAAAACTGGCATTTACTGCCACTTCAGGTATTTTAAAGATGTCTAAGTACCTTGCCTGGGATCCGCTGCCATCCCGAAAGGAGGATGATGTAATGCCTGCCAGCCCTGCACAGATACCACGGACACAGCAAGTTATCCATCATGGTACTGGATGCCTTTGCTCAGGCAGGTGARCGAGTCCCCCATCATAACAAGATTTAGTAGGTCACTGCTTCACTTCTCTTGCAGAGACTTTGGATAAAGGCTTCAGCACCAACTCTAATGACCACAGAATGCYATATTAATTGCAGAGGGCTAGGTAATGCAGTAAATATAAATGCTTAAGCTACAACTGGAACTGAAACGTTCAACTCCTGACTGTTTGTAAAAGGTATTACTTGTTCTGCTGTGCAATCAAATATTAAGCTTACTCGACTGTTACCCCTTCTTGATTTGTTTATGGCTTCCCWCAAAGACAGCTCAGCAGCAACTCCTGGCTTACTTCAAACCAACAAAAGATTTCAGGCTTTCTTCTGCTTTACCTCAAAATGACATCTGCTTCTTTTGCCTTGCAAGGTGCAGATACTGCACATCTTACAAATGGTGACACGTCCAAATAGACAGTATCCCAGTTAAACAGAATCTTCAAGGTAAGAAGAGCACAACAGATCAGTTAGTAATGTAGTATTATGTTAGGTAGCCCCAGCTGATGCACAAGGCTACCTAACATAAYGATCACGAGGTGACGTGAGATGCAAACTCACACGAGAGAGGCTCACAAGCTCAAAGATACAGATTACATTTTGGTCACACTGAAAAATGGGGCCTTTTTGTTTGCTGTTAAAATACTGCCTTCTATATTAGGTTTACACTTGACTTCTGCCTATGATCAGAAAATAGCACAAAGCATGTGTACTATACTGCCTGAGAATACCAAATGCAGGATCTAATTTGCAATCTGTCCCTTTCTAGTGTAAGGTAACAAAGCAATAAATAGATTTACTGTTGTAGTCTCTACCAGGCTTACTTCACTAAGCACAGAACTTTTCCATTAAATAGATCTATTCAAGATATTTTAATTGTAGTAAATCTTTAAAGGCATTTTGCTGTTTTCATGACAAAAATCTGTTTGTACATACTTCACAGATGCTGGTTGATTTGTCATGTCTTGGMCAATCCTGTATGTGTAGAAGCTACAGGACAAGATTTACTATTGGCATTGTGTAGCACGATGAGGACCACATTAAAGAGGATGCAGGGGTAAGATTTTTAACTACTTTCATTTCCCCAGGAAAACAGAGACAGACACTCCTTAACGTGCAAAGTGCTAAGCTGATCTTGGTGGTCCAGCCGAAARGCTGTGATGCGATCCCTGTGCAAAGATTTATATTTTCTGTAACACGCGAGAGTGAACCATGCGCAGTGTCTCAGGGTCTGGGCTGCAAAGTCAAGCTCTCCAAGGCTGCTGGAGGACAGTCTACACCACGGCTCCATGCCGGGAACGCTACATCAAAGCAGAGCATGAAGAAAGCCAGATCYGACTCTGCACTGCTGCTCATTCGCTCCCAGGCTTTGTCAGGAGGATCCACCTGAAGGATGATAAAACTATGTATCCTTCCTGGCTTGATCAAATTAAGTCTCTTACCAAAAAGGAAGAGAAACTATTTCCAATTGAGTTTTAAGATGTCAAGCACCAGTTATGACWGTGATTTGGAAAAATACATTCCAGAGTAAATTAAAAATGGATTTTACCCATCATTAATGTGTCTTAATCTGACAGTTTATGACTGAATCCACAAATATTGATCAAATGTTTTTATATTAGTTTAAATGCTACAGGAAAAATGCATCAGTATTGACAGGTTTCTGCTTTTTAATGCTTATACAAGTGACGCTTTTGAAACTGTAGCTTAAATTAAATCTTTTCAGAGCAAATACACTGACTTATTTAGTTGCTCTAGGTAGCCACCTTAACTACCTTATAAGACTGCACATATTTAGTGTCAAATCCAAACTTCAAAATAAATAAATTAAAAACCTGACAAACACACATAACTACTTTCCAGACAGCTTGGCTAGCTGGTCTATAASTAATGGATTGATGTAGGTGTCTGTGCACACGCACTGGTGCAGGAAACCTTGCCAGGGCCAGCTCCCTCGGCCCTGCTGCCTGCAGGAGCGGCTGCAGGAACCCGGCTCCCGGACAGTCAGCCAAGCCCTTCTCATAGCGCTTCTTGCCTGTCAAAGTCTGCACTCCTTCCCTGTTACCCACAAAATGGAAATTTRTATCAATTCATGGGAATTGAATGTAACTCAGTTTTTAGCTGCCGATGAAGAACTTAAGTTATTATTAGGAAAAAAAATATAATCCTTGCTTTGTTTCAGTTATCTAAAATACACATATATATACACTAACCTATATTTAGAAGCATATAAATAATACCTGTAATAGAGGAAATTAWAACTTAGTCTGGAGAAGAATCAGGCTTTAAAAAAAGAATACMGATTTTATCAGTCTCTCTCTCAGCCCAGTTTACTGCCGCAAGTCACGATGTCATACATACTTCATTCAAGGTAAAATCTGTAATAGTTACCTCAAATGAATAAGCTAAAATATGTTGTTTAAATGATTTCAATCAAGTCTGAATTTTACTAATACTATGAATTCCACCTGTTCACACACAAGTGTGTGTGTATATATATATGTGTGTGTGTGTATACACATATATATGTGTGTGCGTGTGTGTGTGTGCGTGCACGTGGGTGTGTATACAAAGAAAGTAAAAGCAAAGAACATGCAACTTTAGGGATCCTAAGAATAAATCATATCATAACTGCAACTGAGAATAAGCTACTCAACGTAGATATTTGGAAGACACAAAATTATCTTTTGCAGAAGAAACAGAACATTCTAACAAAATGGAAGTCATTCATCTTGGAGATGATAAACCATAAATTATGTTTTATTACTATGTATATTTTCAGGATTAAATATCTTAAGAGGGCCAGAGATACTTGAGAGTAGTTTCAAATAAGCAGTAACATCAGTAGAGCTGTTAAGGATCACTTCATATGCAAAAAATGCAAATAAAAACTAAAAGGCTGCTGTGTGACACAGGAAAAATGTTATTATCAAGAAGGAATGTGAAAAATCAGGCACAGATTATGCTGGAAAAAAAACCAAGACACACTGTTCAACCTATATTTATCTATTCTGCAGTGTTCATTGCAAAAAGGTTCTGCAAAAAAAAAAAAGAAAGAAAAAAAAGAAAAAAAGAAAAGAAAAAAAATAAGATGCCATATGCTCTAGAACTTAAAATGTAAATTTTTGGCTTTTCTAGTAAATGAGTGAGTGTTCTGGAAGTATGAGTTCTCTTCCAAGTATCTTCCACCTAAACTACAACAAGCCAGATGCTCTGTTTCATTACATAGGTCCRAGTAGTGATCACCCATATAATATAATGGATTCGTGCACAGAGCCATTAATTCTTTCATAAACAAAACTAATTATTCTTCCAAGAAATTTCATCTTACACTGGATGTTTTAATTAAGTAACTTCACATATTTTTAATTGTTGAAATAGGTAAGAAAAAAAGACATTCCTGTATAGACAAACTCAGCTGGGTTGATGGCATATATACAGGATACTAGTGATAACCAATACATTATCTTTAAGAGCAAACTACAGAATAAACCTGTACTTTATAGGCACATCCTTTCTATTTAAACCAAAACYTGTAAAAAAATCCACAAAAGTCCTATAAAAACTAATTTATCATCAACAAYACACTTCTAACACAGAYATAYMTATCAACATTTTTCTGTGATTTATRYTGAAATAGTTTTCTATGGAATGTAATCTCTTAGAGATGTTCCTGGAAGAGAAAATAGTGTAACTGTGTAATACATACCTCCAAACATATCAAAATTTCTCATTTAAATGCAAACACTGAGAAAGAAGCTTGCTTGCTCAATGAACGTCAGAAGAACTATAAAAGAACCAGCCCCGATTAAAATCAGGACAATATTACAACTAATGTTGTCCAGTTTGCAACATACTCCAATAGAAAAGTAGAACTGTGAAAGATTTTTTTATTCATATAACTAACTTATGCAGTATTTTTCTTGTCRCTATCCCCTATCTGAACCTATACAAAATCTTGTTGAGAAATTATTTTTTTCCAGAGAAAACTCATTTTCTCCCAGTTCCTGCAATATATCAAATGTCCTTGTGGAATCTGCACTAAATCAGTACTATAAAACAGGGAAATTCATTACACCAAGTAATGGGTAGGATGAGTGCACTCATTAAAACAAGGTAATTGTAAAACCACTTTACATTTTGTCCTCCTCTTCCTCTGCGGGAACATAGTATCAGCATGGCACTRATAGGCAGGAACATTCTAAATTTTCATTTAAGTTTATTCATGATCAGTTTATCTACTGCTAATGCTACATACTGAGGTTGTAACAGAGCCATATGGCCAAAAGGAAAGGCAGCAACAAAGGGAAACCCTCTTCTGAGGCTAAAACAAAGTGCTGAACTACCACCTAAATTAAAGATTTGGAGATTTACCTTCTCCTCCTTTCCCACTGGCTACCCTAACAGTGACTGGAAGGGAAGGAAGTCCTCACGCCAGCTGCAGAGCTTGGGTTTTCAGAATATAGCTCACTGTTACTGCCAGCATGCACAAAGGTACATGCGTGTCATCTGGGGAAAAGAAAAACAAACAAACAAACAAGACTTCTTATTAGGAGAGAAAATAGTAATATTTAGCTCTTACTAATAATTAGGCAGGAAAATAGAGTTGGGGTGGGATTAATCTAATTTAAGTTTACACATTAATGGCTGAGCAAGCCTTCCTGCAATTTGTGGAGAGGAATAGGCACTTCCAGGTGGCACCCTACTCCTCTCCACTGACTAGGAAGGAAGCAAGGCAGCTAGTCCAAATGAATACCTCTACGTCTGGCCATAATTATTCTTYGAAGCATTAGAGTCCTTAAAAAGATTCAGTGCTGAGCTGCGATTTAATTTGTGTATCACCTTCCAGCATACGTTTGCCTGTTAGATACTAAAGAAAAAAAGAAAGATACTGTCAGTTTGGACAGTCTTATTGATTCTTGTAGCAAGCAACCACTGACCAGACACGTCAATTCATCACTGCCTCGTTCTTCCAGTGAGGATTATGCAATGCAACAGTAGAAAAGTCTTGCAGCCTTTGATTACCTCTTAGTAACCCAAAGGTCTACCAAACAATTTTCAAATGTTAAAAGCAACTTCTCATCACATATGTAATCTTATTTAACGTTCCTATTCTTAATTTGTAAAGTATCTAAAGCTACACAAATTACTCATTTTAAGGGCTGGCAGAATACAGCCGTTCTTCACTGTAAAACAATGATCAACAGTGAAGTAAAAAGCCTTCGTTTCCAACCTTTCTTGACTTACGTCAAATAAGCAGCAGTTATGTATAGCTGCAATAGTTAAAATTGTAATTTTTCTAAAGCATTACTGAAATTAATGGATGTGTTAGCATCAACAATATGGTAACACATAGGATAGGGTCTAATGATTATTAGACTTCTAATGTAAATTTAAATACACCAACTACACAAACTAAAATAAGGATCAGTTAACTAAAACAAGCAACAGTTAACTAAAGCAAGAATAAAAGCAATTACTTGTGTTCACTGAGCGCACAACTTCTTAATTTTTCCTACAGTGCAAAGGGGCTATTTAGACTTGTTTCCAAAGACTTCAGAATCACAAATAAGGAAAAGTAAAACAAAAAGGTATAAAACTAGATTTTAAATGATTTAGATACTATTTGTTAAGTCAGTAGCTTAATATTTCTCTTCTCAGAAGAGCCAGCAACATTTCCAAGTATTAATAAGCCTCATACTGCTCCTGTCTGTAAAATATCAGCTAGCAAAAACAAGGCAATCATAAATTAAGGCTATGGTTGTATGACACAAAGTAGCAGCATTCAAACACAGCCAGACGGACTCTGAAAACATTGCACCTAGAACTGAAAAACAAGATTATGAAGTGGAGCAGCAGCACCAAATACATCCCTGGAAGAGCTACAGAGGAGACTGGAAGGTGGTGCACACACTAAGCAGAGGGAGTGGATGAATTTTTGCAGTGTTATACAGAGTATGTGCCTCCACAATTTAAGCTGCCTAACACTGTAATACAGAGTGGTCCAAGCACATTAAAACAAGTTCCTGTCAATCCTCTTTTTTTTTTTTTTTTTATTCATAACACAGGAGATACCAAAATTCGAACTGAAAGGGATCCGCTGGGTCACTTAGTCCTTCACAATTGCAACCATAAACACAATAGATAGATACTGCTTTTCCTTAAGAAAAAAAATAAGAGACCAGAAGGGTGGAGGGGTTGAGGGGTGTATATATTTTTTATATATATACATGTACATAACCGATTGTTTCTTGAGATGTCCCACTTTATTCAGTGTTYCTGAGCTGACCAGGCAGACAGATTTTTACTTCTTTCCTCTTTCTTTACTCCATGTCCCCTTACTAAGTTTCTTGAACCCAAAATTACAAAACCCATCCCAATGAACAATTGTACCTTAGCTCCGAATTCACATAGTTGTGAATGTCTTAACATCATGAGAAGTTAATACTGAAGACCCACATTTACATCTCTGAACAACAGCGGTGAACTCAAGAACATACCTTCTCTGAAATGCATTTTGTAAAGAATTTGATGCCACCGTGAAAAATAATCTAAGAATGACATTGCAGTATTAGTTCTGTAACAGAYGGTGTACCTGTAAATAACTCAGTTCTAATACACAGGTAGAAAACAGTTTGACAAATGAGAAGAGAAAGTCCCTCTGTCTTCCTTGGTAGCCCTATGAAAAGAGGAAAGTTTTAGACACAAGCCCAGCACTCTTCTCCTCATATTAATAAGCACAGCTAGCTCCAAGCAAATTAGCTTGCTCCTGCTCCCAGAACAAGAAAAGAACAGTAACATACTTGTGCTTCAGTTTATATCTAAAGAACATAGTTTCCCAAGGATAATATTGTGTGATATAATTTTCAGATCATTTTACTCTGAATAAATGCTTATCACGTATGTGTGCCTAGGCATCTAAAAYGCTGGCTCATTGCCAGAGACATTTCATGTGAAATACGTGCTGTGTTTAATGGCACTGGTAAACCACCTGAGCAATTCTGATTCTGCACTTGCCGAAATGCGCGCTTCACCCTTCTGCTCCCAGAACAAAAGCTTCTCATTTGCACCTGCAGAAAAAAAAGCCCTAATTCTGTGTCTACTTTTTGCCCAGGCCCCCCAACMTCCTTAAGCACTTTTCAAAAGGACAGGATAGACAGAAGGATAGAAGGCCTGCTGATTTGACTTCCATGTAGTTGAGGCTTAAAATTAAAAGTAGTTTACAGTGCTTTCTCCCTCTTCTTTATGTGTTCTATGTGTTTCTTTGCTTGTTTTTGTACTGTGATGAGAAAATCAGGTAATATATGAAGATCTGGTATGTATATATTGCCGTGTGTGGGTGCATGCATGTATTATCTGCTCATAGATAAGCATCGAGCAAATGCAAGCAGCCAGTAATTAATCAGCAGAAGGTCCATGTGCTAGGTAACTGGATTATAAGTAGATTGGAAGAGGGCATCTCCCCAAATGAGTGGGGGATTCCCATCCCCGTGTCCCCTCTAATTCTGCTCACTGAACCTGTGAAAGGGGATAAGGGTATTCCTCACATCTAGCTGATGGGAGCAGGCTAGGAAGGCTTCCTCTTCTCCACCTGCTCGTAGCACAGATGGCCCCAGCAACAATTAAATGAGGTGAGTGGCTGACAGCAGCCCTCCATAATGTGGAATTAATTATGAGATTATCGTTAGGGAATTCCCAGAAGTACTTAGGTAAATCTCATTATCAACCTCTTAGGTTGCAAGACAAAACACAAGTTTTGTATCTACATCACAGCATTTTCAGCAGAGTAACAGAGCAGGGGGTTTTGTGGTAACTGAGTGCTCCCTCCTTCCTACCGTAAGAGAGGAAATGACCAACACTTCTCTCAGCCTGTCCCAACAGGGGGCCTCTTAGAAGGCAGAGTGACTAAAAAACATTTTTTACCCCTCTTTGCTTGATTTGAAGACAAATATAACCTCTCATGCCCCACCAACCTGCACCAAGAATCCACAAAAGGCAACCTTTGAAGCACCCTAGATTGACAGACCATTTTGCAATCCAGCAATCTGCTTTTGACTGGAATAAAAACACATTTGCACAGAAGTAAAATTTTATAAATGCAAAAGTTTACATTTCAACACAAATTCTCATCTATGCTAATGGACTGTATTTGTTTCCAGCTTTCAGGCCAACAGGTAAAAGGTAAGATTCAACTAGCAAAGACATAACCCAAAAGATAAGGGTGACCTACTTAAAATCCTGACCCTGAGCTCCAAAGGCGRTACTAGTTCTGCTGCCAGATCTTAGTACTATTTCTAGTCCTCTATATTTGTATTTGATTTTGTCACTTAYATTATTTTCTTCATACATTTATCTCATTCCGACATAAGAAGAGACCATGAACCAAGCTAAAAGCGTAGTGTGGAGCTTTCCAACAAACACATACCGTTATGGAAGGGCAGGTGACATTCGCAACTTGCTTACCAGCAGCTTCAATAACCTCATGAACAGATTCTAATTATTTACATCTCTGCAGACCTCTAGTTTCAGTTAGCTGCAGCCAGCAGCAGATTTTCAGTGTAAACATTTTTTTAAAAAGGTTTAGCTAAAAAGATGCATTTTATGCAATGGTTTGTTTCTTCAAGGATTGATTAAAAAATAATTTTATTCTTGCTTGTGTTGGAAACATAAAAGTTTACTTGACATAACCAGCCATTTGGGCCCATTGCTCAGTCCCCAGACCAACAGTTAGGATCCCACAAGTTGTTTGGTCCCATTCCCCCTGCTTCTGGCCCAAAGAGCTGACCTGCCATGGAGAAAAAGTGACACCTCCCCCTGCGAGGCAGGGAAGGAGGCACAGCCGCAAGGGCTGCGGGTGGCTTTGCCAGGCCCTGGGGTGCAGAACTCATTTGCACCACGTAGAACCACCTGAAACAACAGTCCTCGCCCACAGACAAGACACACACACACTCACCAAACAAGCATGCTATGTTTTTGTTTCCCTGATGAAAGCTGCTTCTCTTTCTAGTAGCATTTAAACTACATTGCAATATTTTTCAAATTATTCTTTCTGGTTTGAGAGCAATATCTTCTTTAAAAACAGTAGAGATTATTTTTAAAACTTGTGCTATCATAACTAGACTCTGCAGTTTAGTTCTGTTCTGTTTATTATCTCAGGAAAATATGTGGTAAGAGGTGTCTTAAAATGAGAAACACATGGGAAATCCAGCATCCGTGTGCCCAAGTTTTAATAGGTATTTCAGGAGCTGAAATAAGAAATGATCCAATAGTAACCATCTTAGGATTACATATGCCAATAATATCAAATGAGGCACATACTAGGTCATACCARTAATGAGAGGAGGGCACAAAATTATCATATAATAAGGTACTACCTGAGAAAACATTTAGTAGTGAATGTAAATAGGAACAAGGGTACTTAACATCTTTCAAATAGAAACGTACAATTTATTCAAAATACATGTCCTCACACATGCTCATTTTGATGGTTTATAGCAGTGAATCAAGCTATTTAATTTCTCAGAAAATTTAGAAAGTAAATAGGTTACCCTCCCTCTATGGTTCTAAATGTTTGCCCGTGAAATATAGAAGGACATCTTCAGAAGACACTTTTATAAATGAAYTAATAGGTTGTAAATTCATTTAAAACGTATGTTACATATGAAGCTTTGTAAGATTCATTTTCTGTGTTAGCAGAAAGGCTATTAACTGAAGGAATATACATTCATGACACTTAATGAGTATTTTCAGTATATTTTCCTTTTACCATGTAGTAATGAGTAATAAGCCAAGGCCAGTTTGATTTAGTTGACTAGCTGAATTTGAGATATATGATTTACTTGTCCTGAAGCAGTTCTCTTCTCCAAGACTTATTCTAAGTTTTATACAAGTTAAATACCATTTACTATTGCAGGACTCACCTACCTAATTTGTGGTTCATAGCTCTGGATTTTTTTTTCTTTTTTTTCCAGTCAGAATGTCATACCAACTTCTTTATTTGCAGAACATCACAAACATCTCCAAAATAAAATTATTTCAAGCATAACCATTTAATTACAAATTATATAACCAATAACTAAAAGGCAGCTTAAGAAATCCTCACCGCAGACATTGTTTTAACACTTGCCTTTAATACTAGCATCTTCAAAACTGCATTAAAGTAGTTAGTAACACCCAAGAAAGTGATGCTTACAAGGTAAAAATCAAGCTTCCCAGCAACAGAAGCTTCCTGTCAACAGACAGTTTAAAATAAAAAATAATAATAAATAATTCTTTCATTACAAATGGCTTTGTTATCACTTAATGAAGAAAGTCTTTTATGATTACAGTTTATGATTAAAGTATTTAGATACCAACATTACACAAGGAATATTGTTCCTGTAATCCAACACAATTTACAGTGGAAAATTCTCTCAGTGGAATTGCTTACGATTCTTATAGTTCAATTCACTAGAATAATTACATAGAACTCCATATTACTGAATTCATATCTACAGCTTTTTTAAATGCTGCTTGTCACTGTCCCAATGCATTTTTGTGGACTTCAGTGAAGCCAAGACCTATTTCACAAGCCTTGAATCTGATCCTCATGCCCAGCCCAGCTCTGCAACGTAAAGTTGGACAAAGCACAGCTTTACCATTTCTGATGATGCAGTACCACTTGAGTGGTATTCCGTGAAAGTTAAGTTAAAAAAAACTTGAAGGCCTTACATTAAAAAACTACACGGGTAAAAAGTATTTAAATAAAATTCAAGCATAAGATAAACAGCAAATTGAAAAAGCAACTCTATGGACAAATCTATGATGAAGCATCTCATAGATTTTTAAATTGTGTGCATTGAAAAATTGTTATTGTATAGAGTAAGCAATCTCTACTGCAACACTTAAATCATTGYGCAAAGACGTGCCATCCACTGTAAATAAACTAGGTTAATTTATTATACTCTTTAAATATGTTCTTGAGAAGCACTCCTTGTTCTTCATAAATATTCTAAATATTTTGTACGTTCATATCCCTCACCTTCCAGATGATAYACACACACCCAAAGCAAAACAGGAACTACTTCTACAGGATTTTAAAATCTCTCTCTCAAGGAGTACCTGACTCCTCAGTGAATATTGCTGRACAGTAACTGACAGCTCCCACTTACTGCGCAAATTCAGTTCTTTTGCCCGAAAGGACTTTCTGACAAATTGCCATGGAAGCCAGATATCCTTGTTAGAGTTTCCACACTACAACTATCAGGGCCATAGCACTTCTCTACATGAACCGACACACTAGCAATCAAGTATTTTTATTTATTTTCCACAAGGCATAATTTAGCACATTAACTAAAAGAGTTGAGTCAGCTAAATAAAAGCATGATAGAATAATATAATGAATAACGAGAGCAAAGCAATTTGCGTGCAATCCCCCACRATAAGCCTGTTCACACCAATGAAGTCTCCTGAATCTACGCAACCCAGTTAATTCCACTTGGGGCCAAATAGGATTCTGGATTTACCAGGACTGATCCATAAAGAACCGACTGCAGCACATTGGCCTAATGCTCCTAAATAGTGTAAGATTTCAACTCGTACAAAGCTTAAGAACATGCCTGTATTATACTGGCAAACTCCTATTTCATTTAACACGTTTCTAAATACTGCATGAGACTACATTTAGAGTTTGCTCTAGGAAAACCTAAACAAGCTAAATTCACAGTACAAAACCAATTTATTTTGCCAAAAACTGGGAAAGAGGTGGGGAGGAAGGAAAAAAAAATATCATTACTTATGATGCATTAAAAAAACACAATGCAATATTAGTCGGATGTTGCCTTTGTATTATTCACTATAGAAGTTTTTATACGAACTGTACATAAGTAGATCTGTAAAAATGTTTTATGAGTGCCCCTATTAAAATAATTAATAGAATAAAAAAGCCTATAAAACACACTATACTCCTGTTCAAATTTTCTTCACTAAAATGAGAATACTCCAACTCCTACTAAGCTAAAAAACATACAAAAACCCACAACTATCACATTCTAAAAGAAAAACCTAGCAAAAGTTCTACCTTCCAAACACTTGGCAATAAATTTCATCTTATTATTTAATAATATCACACATCATATGAGACATTGTATTTTACATTAATGTAAAAAGCAGCTTCTCAAAAGAGTCATTTTGCATTTACTTTCCAGACAGTTAGAATGAAATTACTGAAAAAACATGCCAAATTTTTCCAGGAATGTGTAACCACCAATTTCAGTCACCACATGAACAATTCTCTAAGAATTCCTGCTTCATGTGAAACAGGTATTTAAAATACTATGGCATTGACGTTCTTAGATAAGCAAACATATACAATACCTTGTAATCCATTAATATAGCATTAACTTCATAAATAATACAAAAAAATTATCAATTGATACTCACTTTTTTTAAAAAATAATGGGTTTAAAGTTGTGATTTAGAGATCAACATTATACTTCTTATTCCTAGCMTAGAAAAGAAGTTTTACTGACCAAATGAATTCCATTTCTCGGTTTGTACATTTAAGAAAAGACTTATTCACCAAACATATTTTAACTTCTCTTAGAAGGCTTATTTGCTGGGTCAAATTTTTGTAAACCTCACTATCTTCTCTTGATGAAGGGGAGGACTTCAGGGCAGGATTGTACCCATGTGTTTGTGGGGAGGATTAAGGAGAGTAGCAACTGAGATACAAAGAACAGACAACACTAATTTGCACACAAACATAAAGAATGTTTAATACATGAAAATGCTTCTCCAAAGGTCTTAACATGCTTGCAGTTTACTTACTCTGCCCAAAAGGTTACATTTTCAGCACTACTATGAATGTTTTGTATGTAGTCACCCGTGGAGTGTGTAATTAACGAAGACTTTCAGAAGGAAAGGGCTATTTCTGTCACAGCTAATACCAGACTTCACACCAACAGGATTCAGTCCTGCCACCAAGCTTCAAACAGGCCTAATGCAGACATGAAATCACAGTATTTTAAGCGTATCTGGAGACAGGGAATTGAACRAGGTAAGATCAGGCCAACACAGCTTGTTGTAACAAACAAAATCATTTCCTATACAAAAAGGGGGAGGGAGAGAAAGATAGGGCAAGATGTTGGACAGAAACTCAGGATTATAGGAGCACAAAAATAAGCAGTTCAGGGTTAATGGTTTTYTATTTACTTCAAATTTTAATAGAAACCTAACAAGAAATCCATATAATACAATGCAAAAAGATTACTTTGGAGTTGTATATTAAAAAAATATWTAAAATAAAAACATTAGCTAGTTTTAAGGCATGATATACTGAAAGAAAAGTCCCAGATAACTTAAACACAATTAGGAGAAAGATCAATATGCAAGACTTAATAGTAAATTTAACACATGCTCAGATGAGTTACTATCAGTAGCTTTTAATTATTTAGAATAAAACTCAATATAGGAGTGTCAAAAACCATACTATGTTGATGCAGAAATTCTCACCAATGTTATTGTACTGTTACAATATCTTAGAATTTAATCTTGAAATGCCTGCCTGTTCCTTTCTCTTTAAGTTATATGCCTTTTTCAGCTAAACATTAAAGGTAAATGACACCTTTCTGCTATCAGGAGTCACAAAGGACACAAAATACCAGATGTTATTCTTAATCTCATTTATATTAACACATTTTTCATAATGTCATCTAGATGGTAAGAGTTTTTTTTTTTTTTTTTTTTTTTAATAGAATAGAATCCCAAGGACAAGAAGGATGACATTGGAATAAATTTCACTCTAATTCTTCAGTCTTTATTATGCAAATGAATGCTCACTTTAGCTTGTCAGATTTGGCAATCATGAGAATGTCTATAGCTGAAAACTTCCATTACAGCATACAGGAATAATCTACGCAATACCTCCTTAAAAAAANAAAAAAAAAAAAAAAAAAAGCCTCGAAGTATGTCATTCAGATATATAAATAATCATGGTGTTACTGTAGATGACATCAAAATTGCTAATTAATAAAATCCACACTGTACTAAGAAACAGATACTAAACTTATTTACTGATAAATCTGACTAGTATTTATTTCAAAGTCTTCCCCAAAATTCTGTAAAATTCAGTCATAAAAATAGTGGCTTAAAGCTAAGAAAAACACTTACTTTGCAAAATAGAAAAGTTGCAACATATGGCAAGCTAACATGATGCATCACCTTAGCATTCTGTGTATTTTCTCAGTAGTTCCAATTTCTCTAGTGTTTTGTTCTATTGCTTAAAATTTCCAGAACTCACTCAAACCAAAACTACTCTGTGTCTTGAAGTTTTAAACAGCAGAGATTCAAATATATTGCATAATTTGTAGAACAATTTAAGAATTACTTAAAATTGGATTTAGAGGGCTGACTGCAGTCTGATCTTCACGTTTTTAAGGCTCAATATTCCTGCAAATAGACCTGCATGCACTGACACTATTTGCAGAGCTTTTCTAAAATCAATGAAGCCTCATTCAAAATCTGCATGTGACGCTTCAGTAACACAAGAGTCACAATTTTCAGACAATAGCCATTATCAAAGCTTCCAATGCTAGAAGTACACATAGTTTTCAGATATAGTTTTTAGTTTTCATAAAACTATTTTCTCCTAAGGTACACATTGTCAACAAACTTTGCAAGTAGATAGGTCTAAGTGTGACATGCACAAAAAAAAGCTAGTGTCCGAAAATAATTTCAAGTAATCTTATGATTCATCTGCTGAACATTAAAAACACCCACAAAGTAGCTGAAAAACATATTCTGCAATTGCTAAAGGAAAGTTGATCTTATCAAAAACTAGGTTTCTGTTAATCTGAATATTAATATCTCTAATATTAGAGATGAAAGTTTAAGCTGCTACTGGAAAACATGTGCAACTGTTAAATGCATGCAGCCATAATTAGTAAGACAYGTCTATGCTTCCACTTCAATTCCATTTACACTCATGAGCTCCACCTCAACAAACTGGTCTGGCACTAAGATGAAGCAGTGAAACCTAAACATGAAAGGTTTTACTGAAAATAAGAAAGAACTGTGAAACACATCTAGTCTATATCAAACAGTACCAACCTCCTAAATTATTCCTAATACTAAAATTTAGATAAGCTAGGCCACTCTTACACCCATGGCTTCTGCTACAGGGCAAGTCTAAATAGGCTTTATGGGGGACAACTGGCAAGCATCTAGATATCAGAGCGTGGCACGTTTTACATTTCAAAACAGCATAGAACATTCCTTACACAAAACAAAAATCCCCAAAACAGAGTTTAGCCTTCCCACTTAAAAATTTATAAAGTTAAGTAAAATAATTGTATTTTATTCACAACTTCAGGACMCAAGGTAGACTTCTCCCTGTGCAATCTTTTCACATCAACTTACAAAACATAAAACCAGAAAAAAAACATAAATTCTTAATATATCAGAAAAATTTCACAGTTCAAAAAAATAATCAAATCTGGGGACTGACAGCTGTAAATTTCTAGCTTTAAAATAAAGTCCTATCAGAAACTATGCTGGAGTTACCCAACTCTGGGGCAGTAAGAGAGAACACATTTGCACATACATCACTAATATGTCATTTTTCTGTCAGCTGCCACAGGTGGAAAGCATTCTTGATATCTTCCAGTATTTTAAGATTTACTGTCAACCAAGCTAAAAATACGTTATAATATTTAAAATATTAAACAAAAAACAGTAAAATATAGAACTAAACCCTTACATAAGCAATATCTGTCAATTCACTTTATGATGGGATTCCACAGCTTTGCATAATATGACATTTTCTGGAAGGAGTCTATAAAAAAAAATCAGTAAACATCACATCTCTCATAATACAGCTTCCATTTATTTATTTATTTTAAAGCATGCAATCAGAAAGAGATGTCTGTTATGCTACAGTTTTCCCTCAAGCTTTAGAAAGGCATTCTCATGAATTGTGTGATGAAAACTTACAAATAAACTTAGTGTATTGTCACAATCTCCAAATCAACAYTTTAAATTTTATTTGTCAGCAAGTTTGTGGCAAGATTTCAGTGCAATGTACACATTCATCCATCCATCTATTAAATCTTTATGGTGTGCTATTAAAAATATCTGCTACCATTGTTACTGCAGACAGTCCAATGCATACAGCAATCTGACAGATAAATGTGTTTCTATGGAAACTACCAAAGTGAATGCCTTATTTTGAAAACTTGGTCATAACCCCAAACTTTTATTACAGCATCCAAATGTTTCCATCACTTGCTTTACAGAATCACAACACAGTCCTTTTCTCTTTARGGAGAAAAACACGTTACAAGATTTGAATAAATTAACCTTCCTTTTATACCTTTTTTCAAAATGGCATTTTAATAATTTCTAACAACTTTATGACAATTCTTCTTTTTTGTACTACTTAAGATGTAGTTAATACTGAAACAAAAATGTATTTATATAAATATTAGATACCAGAAGTCATAATATTAAAGATTTGTCACTGCTTTATGAAAAGCTAAAGCGTATATTCACATTCGAAAGCTACATTATAAATATTATTCATGTTGCAAAGACAAGCATTCAAAATCACAATTTCACCTCATTATTCACATGCACTCATATATAAGTAATCATTTTTTCTTTACAATTACTGTTTCAACCACTGCACGTGCTTCTCATTTTACTGTTTACAAAGCAGTACTTTTATCAAGCTCACCACATTTTTTTTTTACTCAATCTGAGTAGAAAACTGCCAATCAAAAACTGTCTACAAACACAGCTTTTGAAACTGAAAATACCAAATCTAACTAAGAAATCTGAATTTGAAACTAAAGTTAGAGGAGAAATTTACTGCAGAAAAATATCTATGTCTAATTCCTTAACCATGAATCAAGGGAAAACTTCCCCAAAGCCTTTCGACTCCAGGATGTGTTCCTCCTGATATCAAGATTCCTAGATGTGAATTAACCTTCTCTCTCTCTCAGTGACCACACTAGACACAGCAGGGGTAGAAGAGTCCTTTTACTCATGTAGAGTTGAAGGGAACCTTGAAGAGGTCTGATTTGATCCAGTAACAGTATTTGAGAGGTTACAGATAAAAGACCACGTAGCAGCCAAGCAGATCTCAGAAGATAGTAGGTCTTGGCAGTTCTCAGAACTGATGGTCTTGCCTGTACCTGTTTAGCTTCTCTTGTTAAGTTGCTGTTGACCTCTGGCTATCAATGCTTTGCTGACATGCATCACTTGTGCTCTGTACACACAAACCTCATTCATTCACTTCAGCAGGATCCCTGGCCGCAATCACTGGTGAACTTTTGGTCATTTTACAGCACCTAACCCAATGAGATGATGGTCTCAATTTGGTCTTATGAGCACTGTTGTAATAAGGTGGAGTCCACAGTAACCTTCAAACAGGCCTTTTGGGTGTTCAGAACTACTCCAATTTGTGGAAAATGAAAACAAAGCTTGACAGCCTGGCATCTCAGTTAAATTGCCTACTGGCTTATAAATGGTCAGTAGGTTTTTATTTAAAAAGAGAAAGGTCTACCAGGGAGAATTTATTGGACAGTAATGCACATTCCCACCCCCATGATGCCAGAATAGCAATGAGAAGCACGGTCTACTGAAACAATCTGTTATGCTATAGTAATGAGATCCTCACAGGGCACCTACAGACACAGACTTGTTTTTTCAAGAAGYGCCGGCCTTGCACTATCCACACCATCTTGTTGGACACATTAAGATGTCCTTGGTGGCCCCTGGCTTTATCGTGATGTATGCTGTCTTTAACACAAACATCTACAACTTCAGCAATACACACCATTTGTGAACTTGTTTCAAGAYGTTAAACTCTTCACTCAGCTTTCCAAGATAGCACACTAAATCTTTATTCAAAAGAAGCTCTGTGTTTAGAATTGTGTGCTCTGAGAGAAGATGCCAACTAAATTTAAATGTTGTCTGAGAACAAGACTCAGAGTTAATAAGAAAGTATTTATAATCCTTATAGCCTGCTCTTCATAGCCTCCATTACRTTCAATAGCTTCCATTATGTTCAATAGCTGGAGGAAAAAGGAAACKGTAAAGAAGCTCAAGCCACTTTCGAAATAAGCAGACCATGGTTCCAATTTTTACATATACCTTCTTTACAGATTTCTTTTATTCTTGGAACTTAACTTGGATGTTAGCGGTCCAACATGATTTCAACAGCATTTCCATGATTATAAGCTCATCTTGCTAAGTGAAAGCTGACGGTATCCACGCATGTATTTCACAGCAAAAAAAGCAGTAATACACTATGTCCATCATAATAGCTTATGGCACAGTGTAAAGAGGTTTTAGTAGCCTGCAGTATAGGGACTTTTAAACTGCRTACAAAAAGGATTTTTGTTTTAAATAAGATTATTTCTTCAAGTAGACCTGAAAGTATTCTGCCCTGTCAGCTGCACATACTGTACGTTTCAGGAGAATCATCTGCTAGGAATAGCAGATTGAATATGATTAGTTCCCAGCATAAGAAAGATTGCATTTGCAATCTCTTTCTTGGGCTGGCTACCTCTCCACTTACCTCATATTTCACCTATTAACTCTTAGAATCTTAAATAGGACCACATGCATTTCTTCTCTTCTCTGCCCCCACCAGGCTCTGAGAACCAATTTCTCAAAGAAACAGAGTTGTTCTTCAGAAGTATTTGAAGCAGAATCTTCAYCAATTGTAGTACCAAATGTGACAGAGTTCTACAGCTGTTAGCCGGAAGCAAAGCAAGAAATACATACTGTATCAAGGTGGAACAGAAGAGTCCAAGGTAGTGCTTGATTTGTCAAATGTTCTGGCACTATCTTCTCCCATGCGATTTTGAATCCATGCTTGACTCAGGGGCCTGATGGCAGACTTTGCAGTAAGGGTTTTTCAACAGGCGATGCAGAAGGTCAAATACAAAAATAGATTCAAGTAAAGACTAGTTGAGTGAACGCCAGCTCCAGTTTGATTAGGATAACACTTGCAAGTTGTTAAGCAATATTACTAACCCAACACAGTAACAACTCGTTTTTATAACGCTCAGCTTTTATACTTGTCACTTATGTACTGAATGATGTACAGTGAGACAGAGAGGAATTTCAGACATAATCATAGATTTGGTAATGTTGGAGGGGACCTCTGGAGATCATCTAGTCCAACCTGCAAACGAGTAGCCCATATGGGGATCGAACCTGCAACCTTGACATTATTAGCATCACACTCTAACCAACGGAGCTAACCTTTCTGTAAACCATCACTGCTTACATTTCTACATCTACTGTAAGGTTATTTTTATGTATCATTTACAACACAATAGTTGTTATGACTAAAAAGGCATGAAAAGTTTACCTCTTTTACATCTAAACACAAAATTCTACACAAGCTGAAGTCTTCCCTCTCTAATTAATGACCAAGGTAATGGATTAAGTGATACAAATATTGGGTTACTGTCCCATTTAAATWTCTGTTAATACACTGATTCTTATTTTACCTTTTTAATATTCTTATGGAAATACAGTATTTATGTTGCTTTTTATCTTTACAGATCTGCATTTGCAGAGGTACTCACAGACTGACAAATACAGTACTTAAAGCTGAYGGTATCCACGCACATATTTCACAGCAAAAAAAAAGCAGTAATACGCTATGTCCATCATAATAGCTTATGGCACAGTGTAAAGAGGTTTTAGTAGCCTGCAGTATAGGGACATAAAAAAGTTTAAGGTTCTAATGACTTCACCAGAACATATATAATTTCAGCAGAATTAAATGAAGAATTTTTGCTGCATCTCCATAACAAAAGAGAAGATTACCGTATTTTGGATTTTTTTTATTTCAAGATACCTGCACTGACACAGCAATAAATATCACCGTCTATTCTAGCTGAAAWTATTTAGGATATTCAGTAAACCCACTTGCAAGTCAAAAAATTCTTACGAATTTAGTGGACTGGAGTATAACAGAGTTATACAGAAATGACCAGATTATTACTTCAAGTGGATAGATATACTAATAAAACCCCCACAAACTTCAACCTTCTGAACCTTTAATTACAACTGCCAATGAGAAAAAAGGCTTTCCTGCAATTATTTACACAAGYCCTTGTTCAGTGAATTAACTGCCCTCATATGCTAAACACTTTCCTAAAACCGTAAGTTCTTAAATGAAAATGTTACGTTAACAGATGCGCTTGTTTAGAAACCAGATGATTTCGATTCACTTAAATCACTCTAATCTAACTCAGTAAATCATTAAATGGAGTAAAAGTATCAGTGAAGGACATGGTTTTATACTCCACAGAATTGGCTGCTTTATTTTTCTTTCTTTCTTTCTGAACTAGTCAAAAAGATAAAGATAAAATAGGTGAATTCTACTTTTTCTTGCTATGTTCTTACTAGGCTTACTAGAATTTTAGTAATCTCACAACAAGAAATATGTAATGAATTTCCAATAAAATTGTGCTGGTGTCTCCACATATTATATGTAATTTTAATAATTTTACAAACCATATTATAATATTTTTTTCTGGGATAAAACCAGAATATGCATGGTAACAGCCTTAATACAGCATTTACCAGGCTTTCAAGTAGAAATAGAATTATATATAACTTTGTTCTCAAAACTGAGGGCAAACAGTTTTTAAATGCAAAATTCCTATGGAAGACATGMGTTTTCTGCACAGAAGTTCTAATGCAACATGGAATTCAATGCATTGAATGTTGAAAAAAAACACTCAAGTAGCCAAATGAAGAGTAAATCAAAATAAGAGTCCAGTATAACATAATATTTTGCTTATTTTCATGGACTAAACAACAAAAGCATCAAAAAAGGTAAATTCATACTTGTCAATTCTAGATGTTTTCAAATAAATTCAAGGGTGGAATAGGGGAGGAGTATTAATTTTTTTTAATCCAAACTGACTTACAGAAAATGATGTTAATGTTCAAATAAAGTTTACTATTTTAATGTTTTATACTTTCCTCTACAAGTTATCCTATTAAATAGCAAGAAGTGCAGCCCATTAAAGACATTTCACAGAATGTAACTGATTATGAGAAAATTTCAGTGTATACTTCAAAAATAATCTATGATCACTTTTTTGCAGCTGAAAAGAGAGATAAATTGGGTCGTTTTATTCATGATATGCCAGATTCTTATCTAGCATTTGTTTTAAAATACAGTATTTCTGTTACACATAAAAATGGTGACAATAAACAATACGCTAACGTTTTGGAAATACAATTGAATAGTAACAGATAAAAACTTACACTGTTCAGCTRTTTGCATGTTTAGAAGGTCAAAGTGGTATCTTCCTAATACATTTGGTAAGAATCATTTCCTAGTATATTAATTTCAAATTATTATAGTTATCAACTCAACCAAACCGTATACCCAAAGCTCTTAGAACTGCAATGACAATCTGTGGACAAAACTGAGTATCAGTGGTTCAATATATATATGCATTTATGATAAGAGTAATAGACTCAGACACACTTTGTCTATTGTCAACAGTAGGTACATTAAAAAAGCAGTTACACTAGTTATAATTAGTCTTGTTCTAAWCCCATTAGAGATTCAAACTACCTTTCTTCCTCCAAATGCCTAGCCTAAACTCCTGAAGGACATTAATTTATAACAAGAATAAAAATAATAATAATAATAAAAAAAAAACACCACACATCCATATTTCACAAATTTCCATAATTTTATGGAATTTTCCATAAGCTGATAGTCTTAACAGTACTCATGAATCAAAATTCTAGTTTCCATAGGTTACTATCAAGTGTATAACAAGTCTTAATCAGTACTTCTGTCATTTCTTTTGGATACCCAGAAGCACACCATCTGTCCTGTGAATGTCTGCTCTGGAAATTTACAATTACAAGTTGAAAACTAGTTGCTTCTGTCAAGGCTCCGTTTTCATGAATACTCCCTGTAGTAAATTACRTGGCTAAAAATATCTGGAGTGAGACAAGCCAATCTCTGCTCCATATGCATTTGAGACTTTATCCTACCGTCTTCATACAGCAGAAGGAATCAAAGTATCTTTTAAAGAATGTATCTTTAAACACTTAATTCTTGCTGAATCGAAAGCAAGCTTCCAATTAAATATCTTTCACAAAGATAAAAAAGCATAGAGTGTCAATGGYGTGTCAAGTGACATTTGTCAACAAAAAAGGAGCATGCTCTTACTATATTTGCTTTGGTTTTCACTTCCACACATCAGAGACCTGTGTTAATTTTGCTGACAGTACAAACGCAAAACTCAGACTCCACTAAGACAAAGGTCAAACACCAAGATAACAAACTAATTYAGAAACCACTAAAATACAACAATATAGAAAAAAGTACTTCAGATTATGGCATTTTTTCTTTTTGAATTTGATAAATGATTCAGCAAGTATAAAAACACACATATGAGGCCAAACACTTCCAATTGGCCTTCAAAGATAGCTTAGACTTGGCACTTACCCCTTAGAGCTGGCAGCAGAGATCTCTCTTTCTTGTCATCACATTTATTACATTCACTGAAGTACAGAAGTAAAAAGACGTCCACAAGCACCCACATGAGAGAAGTGGCTAGAACCACCTTGCAGTAAACAAATCTCCTCATTGCTTTACTTCGTTTCTAGCTAAAGTGCTGAGGAAAGACAGCAATTGCTGAGACGTACTGAGCTCCCACGGTTAAAATCCAACATGGAAGTAAAGATAAGCATCCCTCTGCAACTATTTAAAAGAAAATAAAGTCCAGGTTAGCTAACAAGTACACACAGTTTGAACTGAAAAATATAGAGTGTTGAGACATTTTAATTATTTGTTCCTTTCAGAAGGTGCAAGTACTTTGTTTTCCAATCCACCTTTCAAGGATGTTTCTGCTATGTTTCTATGAATAGCAACCATTCTGATTTGCATACTTCATGGATAGTTTACATACCTATCTTCATTTTCATGCAGGATAACTTTTTTTTAAAAAAAACAAAGATGGCATAAAAAGACAACAAAGCAATCCTGAAACACTGTATGTAAAGCTAATATTCATTGTTTTATTGAATATTAGACAAATATATTAACAAAAAAATGAATTTTTCTTCAAAAAAGTACATTTTTGATGCTATTTTAAATACATTCTCTGAACACTAAAAGCAAATTGATTTTATCTTACAGAAAATCTTCATGCTGAATTTTTGAATGCCATCTTGCCACCATCAAACGTGCCTACAAAAAAGTTCTGCAGTCATCCATCTATATATTTAAGTTCTTGCCTGCAACAGCACATTTTGWTAGCAAAAGCCAACTGTAAGGGTCTTCATACACCCTCATCCTCTCAACTTAGATTCCTAAGTTACATGGCTGTGTTTAAACTCCCTACACTTACCATTATAAAGTGCATTCTGTGTCGAGGTATGGGATTCCTCTTCCCATCTTGTTTCTAAAGCACAGTCTTAACACAGAATGGCAGGATAACYTTCCAAGTGCCTAAAAAAACAAAACGAAAAGAAAAAAACCCTTATAACATGACTGTGTTTTCTAAGACCCACAAAAGTTTCTTTTAAATAATAATAAAAAGCTCTCGTGTTTTGTCCATATTTTACCCTGTTAATTAAATGTAATTTTTCTATATATTGCTTTTCTATTCTAGCTCTGAAAAGATCTTAGTTTCTCAAGCCAGCAGTATTAAGACTAGTAAAACCTGATCTTTCCTGGCTCACTCACTCATAGCCTGGCTTTCTTTATACATATTTGGATTCATGTCATACTACTTTGTATTGCCATATTACTTCCTAGTTAAATGGATTTCTGGCAGTTTCAAAGCAATCTTCACAAGGAGCAAATCTTTACAAATACAGTCATTACYGCACATAACACAAACATAAATACGGAAGAATCATAGACAATTGATCAAGTTTATCTATGTTTAAAAGAGCATACTAGATGAAGAACACCACTGAGGGAGTTTCCATACAAGGTCATGTTCACTCTAAATAGTTTTAATTAAAATATAAGTTTGTTATAAAACATTTTGGAATTAAGTTGAACTAACAAGATGGAAGAGATAAAGTCTCTTCRAGAATAATTTGAAAAACTGTATTTAAGTGCTATTTCACTACATTATATTCAATAAAGTTTTCCATGTGTCTTAGCATACAAACTCAAACAATAGATCTTCTTGCTATCAAAAAGTGACCTACAATCAGATGATTTAAAATTTGAAAGACTCAGGAATACCAGTCTCAGGTTAGCACAATTCATTTTCATGCTAGACAATGGGAATAGTTTAATCATAGGAAGCAAATTATAAAGAAAAAACAATTAACACAGATCTTTATTAGAAAAAACAGGAGAAAACAGTTGAAGTGTTAACTCTCTCTATACAGTCTCTATCACCATAGTGGCTTTAATTGGCTTTTGTAATGTTAAGTAGAATAATTACTGTTCAGCACCAACTAAGACACAAAGGTACTTTGTCCCCAAGCACTTAATAATAGAGAATAACTTTTTCTTTATTAAATTCTCATTTTAATGTAAGTGAATAAACCTCAGAAGTACAGCAGTTGTAGATGGGAGATTGGAAAAAAATCTTCCATTCCCAATGCTGCACAGTTTTAAAGTATATACTCTGACACACTCTGTACAAAAACCACTGTAGTCTTATGTTTTACCTAGCTATAGTTTTCAGTATCTGAATAAAGTTGATGCAACAGACTATTAAATTTGCCATTACCGTGAACTTTAAAATAATTAACATTTAGATTAAATGTTTCTCTCCTTTCCTAAAAAAGGACACACACTCAAATCTGACRTATATATATTTATATATAGATATTTATTTATTTATTCATTCATTCATTCTCCCCCACCCCCACTAATTAAAGATACTCCCTTCCTCTGTAGACACAGCATTTTACTTTGGAAGGTAGGCACCGCAGTCTACTGCACAGTGCCGGTGACTTCAAGTTATAATCATTAGCATGGTCTTACGTTGCTTTGCCAGGAAACTGAGGACTACTAGTAGCAGAGAACCAAGACTTCTATTCCACATCCTATAATTACCACTTTTAAGGAAGAAATTAAATAACGTATTTCATAGCCCACGGAAATAACACTAGCAGATATTTTATTTTAGCACTCCACATAGCCCCAGCCAATTATGTTCCAAATGTACACATAAATATCTGTAGGAAATCTGACATTTACTGTAGTCAAATATGAAGCAGTTAAGGATTAAYTCTTTTAGCAAAACAAGATTTCCAAATTTATAAAATAAGAACCATGTACTTTGGGGGTGGGARGGAGTTTGAGACACAGAGAAGGGTTAGTTGCAGTGTTTAATCTCTCAGTTATCTAACTCAGATCATGTGACTTGCTTCCTGTAGGTATCTGCCTGGGAATACAGGATCTTGTTTATGTGGGAAGAAGAATTAAAATTAAATCTAATCTTTGATGGGAACTGCATGTTTTCTGCATGATCTTCTGATAAAAGTCACCATTCTCTTACAGGCATGTCTGAATAGCTCACAAAAGAGTTTCTGATCAACAGCTCCTTTCAGTTGGACATACATTAAGCCACGCTGAAATCACAGTCAGACATGAYCTCTAACAGTTCAGGCACTACTGAGTTTAAACTGCTCCCACACACCTGAGAGCTCCTGAGCTCTAACTAATCTCACCACTCACAATTCCCAAATTAGCTTATAWTTCAATTAAGGAACTAGGTCTATATGGAAAAAAGTGCAGATTGAATTCCAAATGCATACRTATAAACCACTAAGATAGCCTAAAGGACCTTTTTGCAGTAGAGTAGCTGAGTTGAACTTCCAAAAAAAATTGTTTCAAACAAAATGACTTTTAATAAAATGAAAGTTTACAGTTGAGAGTCCCACTTTTATCTTTACTCCTCTCTCTGTTTCATGATGGAAGTTCCTCTCTTCCATCATTAAAATAAAATAAAATAAATAATTTTGACTAATCAAGATAGCATTTTTCTGCAAGTATTGGAATGGAAGTGTCTGCCTAGCCCTAGTTTTGCACATGGGAGCAAAGTTTTCTATCTCCAATTTGACATGATTTAAAACAAAACACAGAAACAAACCATGACACTACCCACCCACCCACCCACCCACCCAATTCCTGAATATTGCACACTGATCTCAGGAGATTTCTGCAGAAAACAGCATGTTTCTGTCAATACACTTGTGGATTTTTAATGCCTTTTGGTCCTCCAAGATGCTTTATGTTACAGTTCTTTGAGAGTTTAACCAGAATGTCCTAAAAAATATTTGATGCAAGGCTTTAAGCCAAGAACTAGACACAACAGCTGCTGGCTCGAAAGACACAAAAGCAGAACTCCACAACCAACCATAGTGTGACTTTGGCTGTTATTCTTGTTAACATAAGTATGAATTTAGCTGAAGAACTGTGGATCTTAAACTCGTTTTCTCCACCTTCCTTCCAAGTACAGACACAACTGACCTACTTACTCTGCACTTGGAATGGAAATTGCTCAGGTCAGAAACATCATTTTGAATGCTGATTCATATCAAACAAAGCAAAAACATAAACAAATGTACATAAAACGTACGTTTTATGCATGTACATAAAACAAATGCAGAACACAAAGTTCAAGCAGTCAAAAAAAAAATCCTCAAAAAGGACAGAATTGGGGAATGTAAGGCAATTCCCAGAATGTAGGTGCATTGACCTTTAGTTACATTCCTATTTCCTTAAGGTTTCTGCATTCAGCCACCCTCACCACTCTCAGTTCTTGTACCAACATACAATAGTTCCCAGACTCCCCACTAGGGTTCCTCAGTCTGCCAGCTCCTCCTTTCTCATTTTTTTCCCTAATTCCATCTCCAAGTCTTCTTTACCCCAGTTCTCACACCACCATGAGTACCACCACTTAAAGAATAGCAATGTTTTCTTGTCAAGCGTCTCCTTCTTCTCCTCTCATTTCCCAATGCCTAGTCTCAGTTTTTGATGTTTCCTTATTCAGCTATTTTAAATGCCCAGTGCCCTCAGCCCCCTCTCCTCCATCTATTCCCCCTCAGCAGCCCCTAATCCCAGCTTCTTTCTCAAAAAAGTTGACTATTCTCTCTTTGGCTCCAAATACTTGTTCTCTACAAGATTCAGGCTCTTCTGCTCAGTTTAGCCTTTTGCCTCTTATTCTGGCTCTTGTCTTGCCTGTGGTCACGTAAACTGGCTCCTTCCGTAACKCTGCTTAAACAGCTTTAGAAGCAACTTAATCCCCAGAGAAGCAGTGACAGCAAGGTCTGCATCCTGTCTCAGCACAGCCTGGAGCAATAACAGCAYGGGAAATATCGCTCTCACCTAGAAATCCAGCGTGCGTTTCCCACGCGTTACGTGCAAACAGCCAGGCTAGGGTCTAGTCACCAACAGATGTGAGGGGTGGAACCTGCTGAGCAGGACACCAGCACCAGCCACCTCCGCTCTCTCTGTGGCCTAATGCCCTCCTGCAAGCATCAGAAGCAATGACGCTTCTCAAAGATTAGTTTGGGTTTTGCTTTCTGACGAACATATCGGGAAACAAGTTTTCAGGAGAAAAGGCAAGAGAAATATGCTGGGATTTTCTGAGCTACCATTTCTAAGAATAAAGTTAACATAAACAATATCTAGAAGTTGCAAAGCAATGGAAATTTCTGGCCCCTCCCAAGAAAACTACAGTTTGACAGAGGGTCAACTGAAAACAGGAGTTTAAAACAGAAAAGAGCATGTAAATTTACAAGTCATCTACATTGCCAGCCTTTCCTAAAACCACCATAATAAAATGCTGTGGCAAAAGAAAAAAAAAGTTATAGAGGTTTTATGTATGACTTGCCCTTCTTATGTACTTAAAAACCACACAACATCCATCCACGGGGCAGATCAGATTTCATAAAATCATACAATTATTCAATATTTCTCTCTCATAACTCCCCRCATGGCCCAGTGTGCTATTTATTTCATGCCAGCCAAACCATGTAGAGAATGAAAAATATTTAATTTCCTTACTGGCTCAAAGCTAGGGCACTCATCGCTACACTATCCAGTTGCCTCARAAGCTCTTAATTTAGTTTCATAATATCTCTGTGAGATAAAAAGAAACAAATTAACTCCTTTTTAGAAACAATGCAAGCACAGACTGAGGCCAAGATTTTGAGGGAATCTACCCATTCTGCTCTCCCGGTAGTGTTTCCAGAGTCACACACTTCATATTTTGACACATGCACCAAGTTAATGCATTGATTAAACAAAAGTCACAGCTTTTGAGCCAGTATTTTCCTACCCATGACAAGGAGGGCCCAGTCCCTAGGTCTCACTTCCCTGGCTCCTGGAAGCCACCTTCCTCTCTGGCACAGCTCCAAAAGGGATTCACTTTTGCCCCACGGCATCAGCTACGCTCTCTTCCTGGGCATGGTCTTCAACAAGGGCACCTGAGATGCACAGCTTTCACCTTTATTTTTCTAAGAGAGTAGTCTGTTAAATGATGACCAGAATTCTCAGGTCTTGTGACTTATCAGAGTGGAAGTATTAAAACTTCAAGTAGGCTGCATATTATCATTTTGTCTAAGGTGCTAACTATAAGCTACTAGAGAAAGTAACAGCCAAAGCAACACCTTTCTGAAGCATCAAATACAGCTTTTTGCAACATGCCTGTTGATTATCTTATCTAGCCTCCTTTATGGAGCATCCACTTATTTCACAGTCCAATGGTTTCCTCCAACTACTTTGCGTTTTCATACTTTAATAATGCAACTTCAGCAATTTCAGGCTCAGCTGTGGACTTCAACTGCAGCAACATAAGAGCATAAGAGGAAATTCAACACAGCAGTACTTCAAGTACAAATACTTCAAGTATATGCTAAATCTATAATCAGAAGCAACTTAGCAGCATTTTATCTCCACATAAACTCAAAGCACCAGTTTCTGTAAATCCGTATCTATGCATCCTTCAATGGTCCCTTAATCTGCATTGCCACTATTAAGACCGGACATGAATTAAGCACCTAATCCTAGGACAAGACAGAAATAAACCACTGTTTACRAAAGCTCTGCAAAGAATATTAGAAGAACTCTCTAGTTCATCACTCGCCACTTTTACTGATTTAATAGAAGCATAGTTAGAGTCCTGGAACAGAAATTTTATCTTCCAAATTAATATCAAAACTATTCTGACCTCCKTCAAATCTTCTGAACCAGTGATACTACAACTTGTGCAATGTAATTTTTGCCAGCTATCTACACTCCTAGGAAAACTGAAACTCACTAGTGACTAATAAAAGGACTTTTAGATACTTAGGTAAGAAAGGATATACAAACTGCAAATTACTATTATAGCAAAAGTAYCATTTCAAAACAAAACAATCAATTCATTGTGGAATTAAATTGAAGAATTATTTTCAGCAGTGTTTTAAAGTCAACATTTATCTTAATATTGCATCAAAAGCCTGAAGCAGCTAGGGCCTGGCAAAAACACAGCCTACACTACCACGTATTAAAGACAYATGCATCTATATTCAGTGAGATTAATGGGGGGGGGTGCCCCCTCCCTCCTCGGCCAGATGCCTCCACAGCTGTACCCCCRCACTCGCAGCAGCTGCCCAGCAACCCAGTGGGCACCTCTCCCCAGGCACGGGGAAGCTCCCAAACCGCTTTGCTAGGGCCATCAGGGAAGCCTGGTTAACTCGTTAYGTTATTATGCCTTTACAAAATGCAGACAATACTTGGGCTTGCTTTTGAGGAGAGGAGAACATTTATTTTCTGTTGCTGCTAGGTTCTTCTTGGCTCCTTTAGAATCATCATGAGCAAACTCTTGCAGGTATCAATCAGCTTCRCAGTAGCAGGGGTTTGGGGAATATACCACGTGGGATATACCACAATGTGAGTAATAGCGAGTGGAACAACAAAACATCCAGAAACCCCACTGATTTCCCRAAACCTGTCTGACAAGAAAAGGAAAAGGAGGAGGCTCACTTGTATCTCTTGGTTAGTACATACTCGAACAAGTTTTTCTACACACTAGAAAAGCTTTAATAGCACAATGTTAACAGCAGTGGAGGAACAGAACATAATGAAGTACATCCCACTGGTACCCATACTGCCACTATAACRAGCTAGCTTTCTCAGCCAACAGCGGATATAGCCATATTTACAACCACATTAGAGTTCTTACTACAATTAAGTACCACACRTTATAGCTCTAAGTGTTTCATGGCTGAAAAGTAGAATCAAAAATGCACACTTCTGATTACTTGTTATTTGCATGGCTGTTCTATAGTATAGATACAATTAAACAGCACTGTATAAAACTACACGTTTCATCAGAGGCTTCTTCCCCCCCATACCTCTGCGTAGCATCAAACTRCAAGCTGAACTCCTCCTACTCCTTTCCTTTACATTCCTCTAAATTAACACTGTAGAGAAGAAAAAAATATGTTACTTTTGGGAGGGGGGCAGAAGACTGTTTTGGTTGACCTTTTTTTGGTACCTATCAATTATGATAAACAACTTTTGAATCACAGGTGCATGAGAAAGATGGGTAAGTGGATACAGAGAGGATGTAATGAGTTACATTACTGTTATGACTCCAGCGGTAATTTCCTGTCTTTTCATTATTTAACAGAGACACGCTGCATTTTCTAGTGAATCTGTTATTTGTCATGTAGACCATTCCTTTAGCATGTGCAACTTATCACCTCAGTCAGCACTAAAACTTATCCTGTTTGACATCGTTATATAAGCAACTATCTCAATTCAAATTTCAAATATTCATCTCATACATATTTGCAAGAATTTAGGCTAAAGGCTAAGAAATAGAAATCTTAGAATGGCCATAGATATTGGTATAATATTGGCTATGAGAGTGCTGTATATGGGACACACTGGATCATTTTATGAACAAACTGCTTAATTCAAACACATTATATTACTGCTGTGACAAATCCTGATTATAATGCAAGATCTGACACCCAAGCGATGTAGATTTTAATGAAAACTGAGCTTGTGACGGTAGTGGAATACTTAATTTAAAAAAAGCATCCACTATTAAAAGGGTCCACAAAGCCCTCCAAAGGACCACTATTTCAACCTTCCAAAACTCATCTATAATAAACATCAGTTCCATCAGATCTAAATTCAACTTCTGCAAAAGGCAGATAGATCGGCTGAACAGTAATTGGAAATAAGTCTGCTGCAGGAAATTCCAAAGCAGAAGGAACAGCTATCACAAAAGTCTTTTCACACCTAAGGAAGACAGAGCRAAGTCCAATTTATCTTCCCTGCCTAGAATTGCTTTGAGAAATCAAAGAATGAATGGGTCTGTCTTTTATAGCTTTCCCAGGATTCACTGAGGATGTCAGAGTCAGAATAAACAACAACAACAACATTTAAACAGTGGTCACATAAAGATTTGATATTACTATTTTTGCCCATTTCTACTGCAGAATCTGAGTCAAATCTAGACATCGGCTAATTGTCATTCAGTGCAGCAATATGAAGTGACAAAAATAAAAAAACAAAACTGCACCCACACATTCTAGAACCATGCTACCATACAATATGATCTAATAAGTTAATGTCTGTTGCTTAAGTTTTGCTATAAAATGTGCTATAATATTACAAATTAAATTTAATCAGACTTTTTACCAAAGCAATTACCAGTTAAAAAAAAAACAACAACAACACCCATACCAGAGGCAGAAAAAGCTTTCTTTAAAAACTAGAAAACCAGTAAGCTTTGCAAACCTATCTTCCTAAAAGATATTTTGAAATTAAGATATAGGCATACAAAATACATTTTGSCTACAAAAAGCTATGACTTAAGTTATATCTAAGCAAGCCTTAATACATATTACACTCTCTGAAAAGCATGAATCATCATTTAATACCACAGGCAGTTTACTGATTTATGCACAGTTATCTCAACAACTTATAGTGGTGGAACTGCCAATCTCTTAGAAATCCATACAGGAAGTTCTTTCACATTTAGGGAGAAAAAGAAAAAAGCTATCTCTAACTAGAAGTATCCACAGTGTTTTGTGTCTTAAGAATTATTCCCCCTCCCCTTTCCTGAAATARACTGCTTGACATTTAAAAATAGATCTATTCTTCATGTTAAAATGCATTTCCATGATTCAGAAATTAAAGTGGAAAAGACTTATTAATTCTTCTGACCAAACCTCTTCATAATAAAAGTCTACYCTCTATTTTGCTTTGCTTTGTTCAGACTACAGTAAAGTGATATGACTAGAACTAGTTTCTCCTGGAATCAAAGCTACACAGCAATGTATCTCTTAGATCCCCAATAACCAGACAAAAACTTTCTGTGTTCAGAGCCACCTCACTATAAGTCTCTTAGCTTGCAAATGATGTCAGATTTGTAAAGAATTTATCTGGGTTTATTTCCTTCTTTAAAGTTCATGTCTTCAGATAATAACCTTGCACTAAAACAGACTATTTCTACAAAAGTGTTAGCACAAAGCACTAAAAGCTAAAATAATGATCCTAAAAGATAAGGGCATAAACTGAATAACCAAACATCAGAAGACATTTTCCACTGCTCTAACACACAGAAAGCTCAGAGAAGAAATGCAAAGTCCTCCTCACACTCCTTTTCCCATGTTCGCCCCCCCCCCCCCCAAAGTGCAGGGGGGCCCCCATAACAGATACAAACAATTCAGAAGACATTGGCCACCAGCTTCCAAGGCCTCTCGCTGCATCGAGGGCTGGCCACTGCATGTCCCCTGACCCCTGCTCCTCCCCCTACCACACACCAGCTACCCAGCACCCCACACACGAGTATATCCTGGCAAGCAGCTGCGTGACCTTGTCACAGCCAATTAACAGAATAACGAGGTGACTGCATTAATTCTGTTTTCAGAGGGTAAGTGCTCTCCCACGCACCACTGCAGGACAACTGGCCAGGGACAGGCACTTGAGTGGTACCCATGTCCAGACAAATACCTACGTTTTCTAGCCCCTCAGACAAAAGTAAAAGGCTGGAGCAAGTGTYAAACAGCAAGATAACAACCTGGGGAAAACACTACAGCCAAGTATCTGAGGAGGAAAACAGACCAAATGGCTGTAACCTCCTACTAGAGGGTTCTGCACTATCCTTTGACCACAGTGAGTTTCCAGCGCTCACGAGCACAGATGCCACACGCTCCAAAGATGTGGGACTGCAGCCTAACACGCTACCCATCGGGGCCAGCCCGCTGCACTGTGCTGCAGGCTGCCACTGACAACTAGCACGTGGGAAGGTGAAGAAGATGCAGTGGTTTCTCTTCTGTCACATGCGTGGATGGCCATCCAATAACAAACTCTGTATACCATTTTGAAGACACAAAACAGTATTATTTAGACAAAAATGACTTGAGAATTCAATCATCTCATGGCCAAAATCAGCCTCTTGACATGCTAACAATAACAATTTTTCATGTAGCCATCACAGGAACACTTCATCCACACCTCATCTACCCTTTCATTTATAAATATAAATCTTTTTTAAGTTTAATTAAGAAAACCATTAACTGAGAAGTCAAAAGTTACTTCGTTACACACACCCTGAAAAATAACTAAATACTCACATTATACTAATTCCACTAATGAAATGAAAGAGAATGTACCTATGAGGCCACATTTATGAGTGAAAAAATATCATAAATGCAAAAAACTTTAAACTGCTAAAACCATAGCATCACACACAAAAATAAAAACTGCCACCTTCTGTGAGAGAGTTTTCTGAGTAAGTCTTGTTTATAGGAAGCTACGTGACTTTTTACATTACATTATCAAAAGATTAGTGATCTACTGGGATATGCACATATCTACCTATAGGTCAAGGCCATTACATAAGCCTACATGCAGAACTGTTCAGTTCTAGCATGGAAAAAAGTCAGAGGACCGCTCTTATCAACAGTTGCTGCCTTGAATCTCTTGAATCTGAAGATGAGACAAGCAAGTGACAGTAAGACACTCTCGTTCACATAAGCACAGAGGACACATCTACTACTGGAGGTTTTCAGATGCATCAACAGAAGAGGGGGGAGTATTTTGTTTTAAGAGAATGACCTGTTGATTCTTTTTCCTACAAAAAAAAAGCCAAAAAAATAATCTATAATACAGGAAGCTAGTAGGAAACAAACTCCTTCACTTGCAAACTCACAAAGCAGTCTGGAAAATTCCTGACCACCAAATAAGCTTGGCAATATCTTAGTGTAACTTTATAATTGAATCATCACAAAATTACTAGAAAATACATCGTCTGTTCCTTTTTCCATATTAATCTCAAAGCTTTTGAAGACAGCTTTGTTACAAGTGCACAGGTTTTACCATATGGGATTAAAAAAAAAAGAGAGAGAGAGAGAGAAAGAAAATCACATTCGGTATTCTCCTATGCTTGTAGGTGATGTATAACCAGATGGAACTCAATTGTCTAATATTTTCAGGAAGCGTGTTCTCCTGAATTCATCTGCTGATGTCACACAGAATGGCTTACACAGGTTCCCAAGCTTCTTATTTCCAAGTGTTCCTGCTTTTTTTCCTTTGGCCTTAATTTTTCTGTCATGTGACAGTGGGTTTAGGTAAATCTCTGCTTTATTTTGCCTCAACCCAAAACAACCGCATTTAATATTACAAAGAACATAATGCAACCAGATTCTGCATGAGAATTCCCAGATACAAAACAGTCATAAACTTTTGCTATGGTTCATAAGGACTGTTACTAAATAATTTTGTAAATTGCTCTCCCCTAATAATATAGTTTTGGGGGATATAGGGGGGGGAAAGATACACCTCTCCTTCCTAACTGTTCAGAAAGAATCATAGAGGTGGGGGTTAACATAACCTCAGCCCAGGTCCTTCCCTTCAGTCTTCATTTGTTTCTGAAAGGCAAAGCTGTTTATGCTCGTATTTCCTTAGAGCTCACCCACAGCAAGAGATGAGAACAGTGGATACTAAGATGTGAGGCTGCAAGTCTGCCTTTCCACCCTCTTCTACCAGCATAAAAATCTCTTGACAGCCCAGATACATCTTCTGGAACTTCCCTACGCTATTCACTCACATATGAACATGGAGACAGTAYGATTCAACATGTTGTGGTCCTTAGAATATTGTTTCAGTGAAGAAATCACTTCCAATTCTCACAAAAATAACCTCAAATGATTCAAATGTATGCCCTATYACACACCTCTCAGTTTAATGCCATCCAAGACTACTTTTTTATGAACAATAACAAAAAAATCCCAACACACCTGTAGTAACAGGTCTTGCTAAAAAAAATAATCAAAAGAGAAAGCACTGGTTTGCAAGCTAAAACAGAAAACCCACTATATATTTTTTTATATGTCCTCATTAGCCTTACTACCTTTGCATGGCTTTACTGATGTATGCAGAACACAAAGATCACTGGTAATTAGATTTGCTATTGTCTGAGGTCACAGTAAAACAAAAAAATTAAAAACAGACTACTTGAAAAACAGTAGATTTAATAATTCATCTCTTTGCCTGTAGTGGCCACCAACAAGTTAAAGTAATCCTTGTCTCTTGCTTTCCTCTGCATAATTCTGAGCATGTCTTATTCCCTCATTAATCATTTCTCTTACTATTTCCAGTCACCCAGAAGCACCCAAACAAATCCTGAGCCAATTTTCATTTTCTAACAAAGGAGAAATAATGACAGTTCTGGCAATTTTTTTATTTTTTTACTATTTCAGGCTGATAACATTTTTATTAAAAGAATTAAAGTTTATTTTCTGCTAACTCAGAGAAGGTTTTAACTAATTCTCAAGAAAACAGTTAGCATCCTAACTTAACTACAGATAACTATGGTCCTACGATCTTATGAAGAAAACACAGAGCTTCAAAGGAACTCTGTCAAATCTCACRGCTGTGCCAAATCCCATTTACAATTTTTTTTTGATTATCTACATTTATGCAAAACGAATACAAACGGCTAGCAAAACCAGAACAGTGCTTTTCATAGCCAGTTCCATGCACTCTGCTCTGCTGTGAATGGTGACAGGATGTGGAGAAAAATAGAGGAGGGAAAAAAGAAAAGAAACGGAATCAGACTTCAAGAAGGCTTTGAAACCCGCACTCAGAATTTACAGATCGAATTTTTACTCCTTCTCTGCTGTAAATACACTCCATCTCTAGCTTCCAGTGACACGCACAGCTCCTCTCTCAACCYCCCATTTCAGAAAAGCAGAGACAGTAACAGTTCATTAGAAAGAAACCTGAATATCAAGGATTGAATTATCAAGGTATCGTATAAAGTTACCCAGTCCCAGCGTTTCGGGTCAGGCTCGTGCCTGCTTAAAAGAGTCCCAACTGCGTAAAAACGCCTCCGGAATTGGGAAGCGAAAGCAGGGAGAAAGGAATGAAGATTTTAAGCGTGAAGCGCATCACCCGGAGGCTC
>NW_028186217.1:1582443-1601094 GCF_003343005.1 Rhea americana
AGGCTGTCAGCGCACCGGTACCCGGGTCCGACCCTCGCAGGCAGAGGCCGGCGTGAGTTCAAGCCCCATAAACGCCCTTTCCACGCGGTGAGGGTTGTGCGAGCGCGCTGCAGCCAGCGGGGTAACAGCGTGAATAAACTCGCCAGGGGGGAAAAATGATTCGTGAATAATTTATTAGCCGCTAGGCAGTGGGGGGAGGGGGGGGATGCTGTTTGTTATTAATAGTAACTAGCAGACTGTGAATCCGGCTAACGCGTGTTTCCAGAATGATTATTTATGAGCGGATGGGAGGGAAGAAGCGCTGCGGGGCCTGGCCGGCGGCTCGCGGCCCCTGCGGCCTCGTGCCGGCGCGAAACCCGCTGGTGGGGAACGGAGCGAAGCGCGGAGCGAGGGAAAGGGACGCAGCGCCCGCCACGATCCCCCCGTTATGTCAGCGTYGTGAAGAGGGCTTGTGACTCGGCTCAGCCACGGGATAACGTAAACGGGGATGGAGCCATGAAGTGGACAAAAGTCGTACATTCCCAAATGTTGTACTTCTCCATTAAGATAAATGATTAATCCTTGTCAAAGTGTTTTCCCYGAAGAAGTCCATGAATTTCGCTGTTCATCAATACAGAAGGGTGATCATGTCAGGCAATGTGCGAAGGAAGAAGCTTCTGCTGCCCCATCTGAAGAGTCCAGGCATCGTAACAGAGTAGCGGTCATACACAGATAAACCRMAGTTAGGACTTTTTTGCAAATTATYACCCACAAATCTKAGACAACCTATCTCTTGTACTAAAAGCAGCATGTCTTCAGCAGTAGCTGAAATTCTTTTTACATTGGTAAAACACATTCATTAGAAAAGAAAAGCAAAACAAAAAAACTACYTGTCCTGTTTAATAGCCATGTAAAGATTTCCCAGATAACAGCTTTTTCCTCRGTGGGCAGTGGATAGAAGGTCTAGGAAATTTTGTATTTTGATATAGGTGGTTGATGTCASTGCACTCCATTCCCCTCTCCCTGGGGTGCAGATGACCAGACTGGGCAACACTGCAACAAAATGAAAAAAGAAGTCCTGACTTGCAGGATTTTATAGTCAATGTAATCACATCTTTTTTGACACTGAAAACAGTGTATAGGCTAGCTGCTCCAAGGATGAGAAACTTCTTAATGCTTTGTATTTATTGTTACTGTTACAAAATAATGACGTAATAAAAGCATTTTCAGTATGTTCCAAAATAACATTTAAATAAACCACTCGATGGGCTGTGTTTCTCTTCTCAAGAGATACTGATATAAGACCGCTCAGAAATAACACCTCTACAGGAGTAAAAAAAATACTCAGTGTATGTGATATTTAAATTGTTACCGAATGGAGACTTAATATAAACCAAGTAGAGGATTTAGTCTAGTGGCTAGAGAGCAAGACTTGGAATCCAAAGTCATGTGCTTGCCTGATGATGAGCAAGTTGCTTAATTTCTCTGCATTGCAGTTTTCTTATCTCTAACCTCACTTGGGTGTTGTAAGGATTAATTGCTTTCTATAAAGTATGTTAAGATGCAGAAATGGATGTTGCAKGTAAGTACAAAGTATTCTTCCTCTGTTCATTTTTATTATTAATATTAGGGTGTATATTTTAAGTAGGAGAAAGTGAATTATCATCATAGACAAAAATAACAATCCACACAGTTTGACATCTGTTTTGCACTGTTAACTAGTTAAAACAACAGACATAATTTTTTAAAACTTCGTTTTTCCCTTGTTCTTCAGAACTAAATTTCACCATAACAGTGTTTAGTTTCTTTGTAAATACCAAAACTTCTCTTCTGTTTTCTTTTGTGTTGCTTTGGCTCAATTTGTGAAAATACTGATCATACTAAAGTAACTGTTTTATAACTTATCATGGGTGGATTGCATTCTGATAATCACGAGGAGGATCATGTGATTTTTTGAGGGAAAAAAAAAACATAATACCTAATATATGATGCTAAGGGACACATAACATAAGAATGGACATACTTTACTGAATCAAGGACTCATATACAGTGGCCTGGAGTGGATGCTTGGAAAAAAAGTACAAGAGAAAGAGCAAATATAAAGAAATTCTTCTCTCAGCCATCACTGCTTCCAGTAATTAGCAGCTCAGAGCTTCCAACGTGCAGGTTGCATTCAGACCATTGCATTTAATGTCTATTTATAGATCTTCTATGAATTTCTCTAACATCTATTTTAATCTATTTAGATTTTGGCTTCAACAACAGCTTGAGCCATTGAGTTCCAAGATTAATTATACGTTTTATATAAAAGTACTTCAACTTCACTACATTAACTTTATACTTGCTGCTTAATATTCTCAGTGGGTGGTCTTCCATTCATGTATTTTGAGAAATGGTGAATAATCATTTCTTTTTATATGACATCTGGGATTTTACAGGCTTCAGTCTTCTCTCTCCATTAGTCCTTACAGCCAGAGGAGTCCAAGTTGTTTAAGCTTCCCCTTATAGGGAAGCCATTCCATWTCTCTATTGATCCTCGTATTTCCCTGTGCTTTTTTGCTCCTACTAGTTCTTTTTGTCTCGCAGAGAAAATGAGATTATATAACATCCCTTTGCTTTTCAGACATGAAAGCAGTAGCATGGTTAGACTAGTTATCAGTAGGGTAACTATGACTAGCATAAGTTCATGTTTGCTAAGCTTTGACAGACTGGAACTGAATAGCACTTTAAAAACAGTGGTTTGGAGAGGCAAGTACTTTGAAATACTGTGTTGCATTATTTAGATACATACGTAAATAYAYAYACACACACACACACACACACACATATATATAAAGTTGTCCCAAAACTGTCCCTAGCTCTCCTTGAATATCTGCTGTGACCTCCTAACCAATCTGTCATGCAAGGTGACCTTTTTAGGGGGGAGGATAAGCTTGGAGATAACCTTTATGTATATTTATTTTCTAGAACTGATCCTTTGACTTGTGTGTGATCTTACACAGACAGGAAAACAAAGCAGAAGAAATCAATTCATATTCATCTGAATTTTACAACAATAATTTTGTAAAATATAGAACTCTTTCCTGCCACCTAATAGAAATAAAATGGACTGATAGATAACAAACTGACAGTAATTGCATGTATACTGCATTTCAATGTAATTCATTTTTTATTTTTAAGTAGTAGAAGCATATACTGTTTTACTTACTCGATTTTATTGCTTTTTCTATATTACCTTTCAAATACGGAACCACCAGTAAACCAAATGTAACCATTCATCAAACCCATGAAGTATCATTTATAATATTAAAGCTATCACAGCTAATGCATCAGTTAATCCTGCACTTTCTCTAACAAAGGCTTCCTTTACAACTACACAACCGCATTTTACCATTTGAAAAGAAACAGGATAACCTTTGAGATAAATTTTCCAGTCCTATACAAGAAGGTTGAAATACCCTTGCATTTAAATACTTTATGCCCTGTATTGCCTTTATGTATTGAACACAAATCTTAGTATTTTTTTTAAAGCAGGGTATGACACTTAGTCCACTTATCTGATATAGTAGCTGTGTGTGATGATAAATTACATATATTTGGCAGTAGTTCAGCTACTTCGCACTCTAGTTTCTTCAGGAATCTTAAACAAATGCCAGCTGGTCTTTGTGATTTAATACCTTGAATTTTTTCCTTTTTTCTTGCACATCTTAGTAACTACCTGTCTTGCCTTCCATACTTTTGAAGGGTAAACTTCAGGCTGCTAGCCCTGCCTTTTTAGAGTCAGCTTACCTCTGCTTATCTTCTTTTGATTAGGGAATAAAATATTTCACTGGTAATGGAAGTTAAGTAAGGACATTAGCATTAATACTGCTCCATGTTTTATTTCTTATTTAGGTGAATCAGTCTGCTTCAAATTAAAAAAAAAAAAAAAAAGAGTAAGATCAATAAAGCTGGAAAATGTAGATAGAATTGAGTTTAAACCTTCACATTGAATTTGAGTTTCTCTCTGCAGCTATGGACCCAAAAGGAATCTCAAATCTCAGTGACCCTTGTTTCAGGTTCAGTGAGAAGTCAGTGTCGAACACCCCGCGGGCTGCACTCACTCGCTGAACCAGCCCGTGCTGGAGCCGGTGAGGAGCCTTTCTTCTCATGACTCCCCTGAATGCAATAGCTTGCATTGCATACTCAGATTGGCACTCAGGTCTCTGCTTGATACCAGTTAGCAACGGTAAAAATAATATCCCGGAGTTGTTCACAGTTTGAGGGTGAGGATGATCGAAAGACACATRGCTGCTTTTGGACACAAAGCACTCATGATGCAAGAAAATACTTGGGAAAATCCTTTTTAATCTGAACTCAGAACACTGTTATCCAGATGCATCCCTATTTGGCATTACTAGAGAATTAATTTTATCATCAAGCTATTTCTTCATGTTTGCTAAAATTTCATTTCAGAAATAAAGGATTTGTAGGTTACTTCCCCTCGATGCACATTTTCATTTATATAACCGACAGGTTCAGTTTTTAAAAGCAGTACATGAGTTTTTTTCCAATAAAGGGCTCACATCCTGCTGACATTTATTACAAGTTTATTACTTCAATACCCTTCTCAGTGAAGCTGTTTCATTCATTGTGGGAGTGTCTGAAGTACAAATTTTTCATCACCTGTGACTTACCATTAATTTTAGGCCAGAAGTGATTTCATTTTGACTAGCTGTTAAAAACAGGAAGGACATAAAAATACATGAACTCAATTAAGCTAAGAAAASTCATTTGGGGTGGGAGGGGAAGGTTAACTTTTGATTTCTTCCAGGTGGTATGTCTACCTATTCATAGTAGAGAAAAAGGTGAATTAGGCATTCTTTTGATTTACTCTAGAATAAAAGTCACTGCCTACACGATTCAGTGAACTGATTATGTGATATGGAATTTTTGTTTACTTCTGTATCACCATCCTCGTGATTATTGTAAGACAACAGAACCCTTAACTGAGAAACATTATTGGGCTCAGATACACAGTAAACTAAGTTCTAAAGGACATTTATTTATCTGTATGCAGATACTAAAGTGGGACTGCCTGATCACAGGTTAGCTGTTCCTTTTGCCTCCACAGTTCTTTTTARGAGCAGTTTCATAAGCATATGCATACTTTTTTCCCGCTGTGTCAGCACTCGCATGCTTGGTGTTCAGCCTTGATGTCTCGTGTCCCTACGAACTGTCTATTCTTTGGCCCTTACAGCCCATCTGCTGCTTGCATGACAGCTAATTATGGCAGAACTAACAGGTTTCTTTCTCCATTATCTAGGTTGGCAATGAGTTGGGTAAACTGCAAGTTTCAAGCTTCATGCTTGATACATATCTCAGATTGTAATGAATTTTTCAGACTATTGTATTTTTACCTTATGCTAACTCACCGACGTCAAAAAAAAAAAAAGAAAAAAGAAAAGTTAATCAAAGATGAAACCGAATTCTGCTGACATTGTATTGTAGTGGGAAATTCAAAATTCAACGTATTGAGAAAGATAAGAGCGTGTAAATCAGAGTGCAGTGGTACGGATAAAGCCCATCTCCTGTCAGTYGGTCTCAGTGCCAGAGAATGGCCCCAAGCAAATCTAATGTATTAATACAGATGAAGCCTTAAGGAGCCTCTCTCTAGATCCTAAATTCTGATCACAGAACATGGTAAAGATCCTAAAAAAATCCATGTACAYAGTTGCTTCTGTTGGGGCACCACAGCAGCAATTCTAGCCCTGCGACCACGTAGCTGAGCCAGCTTGGTTGTTTTTCCTTTACTGAGGACCAGATCTGGTCCTGTTTCTAGAAATGCATCACATTTCCAGATTTGGAATATTTGCTTTTGATTCACAGTAATGTTTTAGACTGTTAGAGACTTAATAAGGATCTACCACCTTGCCAGATTTCACTGTTTTGACCACATATCTACTCTAATCATTTCTCTAGCTTATTTACAATAACACATACATGACAAACGAAAACATCAATTTAGTAAAATTGAATTTTCTTTGACCCTTTTACCTATCTTCCAGTCAATACAATTTATCTTTCCATTGCAAATGATCTCCTCTTTTAAAATTAAACTTCTGTTATTGGTATAATCCAGTCAGTCTTTTTCTCCCARATCTGGGCTTCCGATCTCTATCTGCAAGAGTGGCAAACTGTACTTCAAGATCTTATATGGCAACAATGCTTTATGAATACTGGAAGTCGTATAGCCTTTTTATTAGAAATAAAAAGCATCTTGAATCATGCTAAACACAGCCCATGGGACAGCAGCACATRTTCTCTTGGAAACCTCACAGGCATTGATCAGAGAGATCACTGCCTTTCTGGTCTCAACTCAGAGGAAAATAATGTTTCACAAACTCAGAGTTCTTGAAATTAAAATAAAACAGAAATGGCAGTTTTGATTAGAAAATGTTAAATGATAACAGGACTTTGAYCTAGATCTCTGCAGGTCATGCTCAAAACAACTCACAAATCACAAGAGAAAAAAATCATGTAGGGGAAAGGGAGGTTAGCAAACCTAGTCTCATCTAAGCTGCTTCCCTGACAACGATAGCCGAAGTTTGGAAATTCTGAAACAGAAATTTAACCGTTGCCATCTTCCTTCGAGATGGCTGTGGTTAAATGTAGSCATCTGTAYGATTTTTGTCATTTTTGTTCCACACCTCTGTAATTGTCTATCGGTAACTCATAAGGGTCAGTAAAATCAGCTTTCTTTTTTAAATCCATATTACCCTTCCTTCGACTGCCAGTCAAACGATACACTAAATGCACCTGTGGCTTGCGAGAAAGCAAATATTAGCGGGCAGATAAATACCACGTTGTAACTGGGTGGTGCTTCGGGCTGGTGCTGCCAGGAGGCTTCATTTTGTCTGGCACAGTTCTGAGAACCTCCTCTCGGGTGGACTTCACACGAAGCTCCAAGGCCGTGGTTGCCCGCTGTCTCCTTTCAGCCCAGCAGGACAGCGCATAAATCATGCATCAAGGCTGTTGAAGACCTGTAAATAATTGGCAGCTCCGCCTGAGGGGGCCTGGGCTTGCGCGTTTGGTCTCCCGGACGCGCTCTGCAGGCGAGCAGCCCGCAGGCGAGCGAGGACCCCGCGCACRCCGGCACCGGCTCTGCAGGCGCTCCCGCGCACCAGCTCTCTGCTGTAGCACTAAGCGTACCTGCAGCCTCGGGAGGTGGGGGCACGTTAAGTATTCCGGGCAGGCCGAGAGGGACGGAGGCCTGAACCCTGCTTCGGGCCGGCGCTGCTCCCGCCGCGCTGCGTTACGGGTTTGGCCGGCGCGGGGTGGCAGTCTCTGCGCGGCRTCGCCCCGGCTCCCCAGACACGTCCCTGACGGACAGCAGATTCGTACGCTCCAAGCCGGCCGGCCCAGGTTCAAGCCTCTGCTCCGGAGTGCAGCAAAGGACAGAAAATCAAACCCTGGCTGGAGGCAGGCTCAGCACCCAGCGAGCCGCTCGGCCTCCCTTCCGGCCCAGCCGCGCGTCACCGATCTCTGCTCGGCGATGCAGCCTTAACGGGATGGGCTGAGAGAAGCTTCCTTCCCACTCGAGGGAAGTGGGAGCTGCAGGCTCCAGTTCTCAGGCGGGAAAGGGAATGAAACCCGAGTCCCGTGTGCGCGCTGCAGCGCCGGGCTGCAAGCGTGCCAGCGGCAGCGGTGGCACCTCCTCGCCCTGCCCGCGCCACACCGCCAGATAGCCGCCGGCACCAGCACTGTGAGCAGGCGAGTTTGTGCTAAAAACTGTATCCGCAGTTTCCAGACTAATATTCAGAGAGTGTGGTTTGAGAAAACTACCACAATATTTTGGCCAGAATTATTCACCTGAAGTAGCTGTTAGATATTTACAGCATTAATTCAGGCTTAATGGCTTTTTGCCTAGGGAAATCTTTCATTTTAATAACACATAGATTACATCCAAGTGTGACCTCATTCRTATTTGGAAAGCAAATGTTCTAGATAGTGTTTTCTGGAGGTTAGGCTTGCTTCTGTCAGTAGCTGCTACCACAATTTTAAATGARATATCACATTTCCATACATATAATAACAGCCAACAATCTTTTTGGCTCAAAAATAAATTGCAAATGTTCTTACTTACAAATGAACAGTCATTATCCATTGTGGTGTAAAGTCAGTATCCCAACACGTTTGCAGTAACTCCCTTTAAATGAAGAGGGGTTTGGCCTCTGTACCTACAACAGTAACAGAAATATTACTTGTAAAGAAATGAAATGTACTATAAAAGGAGGAACCGGATTTCCCTTTGTAAGGACTCATTCCGAATGTTTTCTCAAGGCATTACTCAAATCTCATTTAKAGTGCTTGCAGAATTTCCAGTGTAAAAATGCAGGAATTTGATTAAGTTTTGCAAAGCATCATATGAATCAATCTGAAACCGTGCTTTTCATTGAAATCTTCCTTGCAGTGGGCAGATGTCACCCGCACCTCCAGAGGGAGCAGCTGCTATGTTGCAGTCCAACTCCAAGCAACGTCCAAACCTGAAAGGAACTTAGTTGCCTCTTAATGGTGCCGTCAAAATTTCACACAGGACACAACGGACTAAGCTGCTACCAACCATTAACTTTTTCCTAACTCAGTTAAGGTTTGTAACATTTGCATTCTCCGGCATCTCCGCAAATGCTGAACCAAACAGTGTGGCTGGCACACATAGCAGTGGCTACGCGTGGGATCACACATACTAAACCAGCACATAGTTAAGGAGGAGTTACGTTTCAAGCATAGCAGTGCRCTGTGGGTTAAATAGATCTTGAGTCTGCATAAGAAAAGGATARAAAGAAAACTGAGTTCTGTGACAGTACTAATTTGTAGACAACTACTCGTTTCTAAGCCTATTTTAAACTTTCTTATTTACAAGTGCTCTCCTGCTGAAAGAGAAAACCTTTGTAATTAAGTTCTTACAAAACAGGGTGCATAATTTACAGCTGAGAACTGGTTAGAGACTTTTATTCCTATTTATCAATTAATTAGAGAACAGTCTGAACGTATTGACAGTGTTTGAAATCATTCTGTTGTACGCGAACATAAAGCAGTGTGTGAACTGTTCACATATGTCGCCTTGCGAGCAATACTTCAGAGAATCCAAGACCACAAAGGTAATACTTGAAGTATCCATAGGTGTTATACCATCAGTACAGCTAACTACTGTTTCCTAATGTGCATCATTAGGATATGATAAAGAAACCAYATGTGGGGCAGGCCCCCATGCTGCCTTCAGTTAGATTTTCTGYTGCTGGTATCTTACCCTGAGAAGTTGAGACTCTTTTTCTTTTCTCTCTCTCTCTCTCTCTTTTTTTTAATTGTTCCTTCTTTTTAAAATGAATCTTTTTATTTTTGCCTGACATTGCAGAGTCTCAAGATTTTTTTATCTGGTATCAGCACTGTCAATATTCTCCTTCCTGCAGTCCTAGACTCCCACAACAGCCAGTTAATCCTGGCCATGTTCTTGTTTGATCAGTCCCGACTGGAAAGGAAGAATGCTGTTTGGCATCTGCAACTCAAAATATGATTTCCTACCACTAAGCTGTAACATCATTCATTCATTTTTAATGCTTWTTGGCAATTTGTCTTGTTTCAGGGAGACAGTATAGACATTTGTCTCTGTAAAAACAAAATAACCCAATCTGATCTCACTACTCTATTTCACCAAAATAAAATTGATAGTAGCAGAACTGCCCTCAGAWGTCTCCAAATATGTGAAAACATAATTTAATACTGTACTTCCCATAGTTTTTGCAAGCCCTTTTGTCCTATGAAACCTATTGTTCTTTCTTTTCTCCCCTAGAAGTTCAGTCATTTAGGGGAAAACTGCATGTTATGACAGAAATTTATGAAAACTCTTTCAACAAAYGAATATCATTCCTTATTTGACTTTTTTTGATTAACACACCTGCACCCTGCAACAGAGTGTCTCTCCATGGGCATCTCCATGCACAAGGCCTGACACCAATATAAACATTTTTGCCTGCGGTACAGGACTACTCAAAACTACATCACACCACACTGAAAGGCTTTGAGGAGCCTACATTGTGCTGGAAATTATACTTTAGGCTTCTAAGTCACTTAATTTTTTTTTTCTGAAGTGACCCAAGTCCTACCAGCTGGCTATATGGACCTGTTCCTCCTAAGTACTTTGGGAAATGATAAAAGAATATAAAGTAAGGCTTTTTTTTGTTTTGTTTTTTTGCCAAGATGGAGCACAACAGGGAGGACAAAATATAAACAAATTCCTGGATATAGGACTTCTATTACTGTGCCAGAGGTAAAGCACACTCACTGTCACTCACTGGGCAGCTCCGTCACTAAAAATATTGCAATTGCAGAATAGACAAGTGATTAAAAAAGCCAAGTGCTCCATAAAACCAAGTGCAGCGTATTATGCAGCGTGCTCTTCTGTAGCTATAGGCAGGTTTTCACAAAAGCTAGCGTTAGTGTGACGAGGTTAACGTGCCCCGGCTCGCTGCGCGGGCAGGGGAGAGGAGCTCGTCAGCGGGTAACGCAGGGTGGCTCGGGCTCCTGCTCCAGACTCCCTCCGTTGGCTGCTCCGGGAGCTCCGGCAGGTGCTATAGGAGGCTGAAGCTGAATTTAACCTTTTGAATATCCTYCCATACGTGGTGAGAGAGCTCTGAAGAGTCTTGCAGTTAAATCATCAGACTGCTGTGGAGCGCAGGATCAGAGGGACTGGCCAACGCGCACCTAAGTGGGCAAACAGTGGCACCGGGAGGGTAAGGGTTAAACAGATACGCAGGTGCTCTAAGCATGCTGACTAAATATAAAGTTGTGTATGCATTTTCCAGGCACAGAGGTAGCTGAAGTCAGATAGTGCAGATGTCTGATTAACATTATGCACATTCTCTTATGAACATCATAGTTTGGAGGGAAAATTACTGTATTCATAACTAGTATATCATCAAAAAACAAAAAGACGTATTTCTTGTAGTTATAATTTTTTTAAGCAGTTAAGAAGGAGATGTAATGGGAAATGTATTAGCATGCCATTAGATAGGCATGACTATCAAATAATAATGAAAGATAYGTTGATGGTGGTTTATATTATGCAATTAAAAGTGTTACCATTTCACATGAGTTATGTGGATTAACTTGAAAAATAATGCTAAAGAGCCAAGGTTACTACTATTCAGTAGTAGTAACTACTAGTAGTAGTAACTAGTAGCAGTGATTTTATTTTAGAGAAATAAATTTTGTATATAATACCAAAGGAAATCAGCTTTGTATGCTATAGAAACCCATGTACCTGCCCCAATTTTCTTTTCTGGGGCTTCGTGAAGGAGGAACGCCACGGAGTTAAGAGGATGGGCAAGGGCGGTCTAATGCCATGTTACCGCAGAGGAAAGGTGAGAAGCGAATCCCGAAGAGGGCCTTTCAGCAAGGACCTCTTGCTGAAACAGCTCTGCTCTTTCCTTCGGAACTGGCGTTCAGCATTTAATAGTTCCCCAAATTGTCCACTGCAGATTCCCTCCTGTCTGTCTTTCCTACAAAACGCTTCTGAGTTTCAATTGAAACTTTGTTTTCATACGGTTTTCACATATTATGCCTATTCAAAAGTAGAATTTGTTTTCAGTTTTCTTGATTCAGGTTGGGGAAGTCCTTTTCTTCTCCTCAACTACTTACTCTTGTGTTTTCTTGTGTACAAGAGACTGCTCACGTAACCGAGAACAGCTCTTGGATAAAAGTGTCCATACGAAGCACTTGGTCGGCAGCAGACCAAAGGCATGCAAGAAAATACAAGCTGAAWTTTCACTGATTGAATTTCATTTGCAAAAATTATTTGTTCACCCAAATATCTGGGGCAATATTCACTTCAGAGCATCTCCTGACAAAAAGATTTTGCTTACTTATTTATAAAAAGAAATGTTAAGGATAAAGAAAAAAAAAAGAAACTGAAGATGCAATTTTCATAATATTTTCTTTTCCTTTTTCTTTTTTTTTAAGGACTACTCTCAGTTTTAAACTTCACCCAGAAATAAGATTAACTGAAGACTGAGAGTTAAGGAGAGGTGCCAATCATGGGCAGTATTTTATTAAAAAAAAGGGAGAGAGACTTAATGTCTTAATGAGAGACTTAAACTGTTGGATTTATAGCCATTTATCCAATACTRTACTCATAATTTTGTAATGGATTTTCACATCTTAAGAATATCTATGTATGAAGAGACAAAAAAGTCTGAGGACTACGATGTCTTTTCTGAGTCTAATAACGAGTGTGCTGCAAGTCAAGACGTCAGTTAACATTGCATCATCTGAAGAAAAACACATCTMCATTTTATTAAAAAAGGCAATGAATTCAAAGCAGTAAGAGAAGAAGAAAACCTTTTCCCAGTCCATCCTTACAATAAAGGGAACGCAGCTGTGGAGGTTAGAGGTGATCTTGACAGYAGCACAAGAGATGCGGTACAGAAATACGTTGTTCTTCCGAAGCTCTGTAAGTTACTGACTCCGGTGGGTAAAAGGTGGGATGGAGCAGATAGGCGGAGAGAGAACACCTAGCTCAGAGAGTCAAAGATGCAGAACCTGTAACGATCTCGGAAGCCTGCAAGCTGCACGAAAGCCAGGACCTCAGCTCAGCCACCAGGGCACAGAGGAAGTAATTTTGTAGGACAAGGCTATCTCCAAGAGCTGAACTATTTATCTGGGCAGATTTTTATTGCAGAAGCTATTGCAGAAATACCCATCCTTTAAAAGTAACGGAGACTGTCCCTGTCGGAGAGGGCGAAGTGCCCAAAGAGTAGAGGTCAGAACAAATCAGCGAATTAAAGTGCTACATAACTCCATTGCCGAATAATACTCATCTCGGAGAGCTGCGAGAACCTTGGGAATCACAGATAAAAGGCTGTTACTTCAGCATTTGAGTAACCGRGAATATAAATTAAAAATAGCACTATAAACCAACCAAGCTTTGCAGCACAAAGCCTCTGGTTAAGTCAGCTCGTTTATATCAAATACTCCTCACTAAACGTTAACTTTTCTAGAACGCCAGCAGAACAGAGGATAGTAAAGAATATATAGATCAGCTTGTTTGTTCTGGTTTTTCTATTTTATTTTTCTCCAACAGATGAAAAAATTCTTCAGAAGAACTACCCAAGAAACTAATCAGAGGGGTAAAGGTTGCCTCAGAGAAACCACGAGAAGTCTCCAGGTATCTGGCTAAGGAAAGGAACTGCGCAGGAGGGTGGCACAGCAAACACAGCAGTGGCAAATAGCATGGTCTGAGARGTACAGCCAGAACACAGACAAAATCTTAAGTAGTATTCTCAGAAAAAGGTGCAAAAATCTCCGAAATGTTCCATACTAATACTCAAACTGATATCACCGTAATGCACGGTATTTGCTCTTTAAAACACAGCGGATGGAGCAGAACRGCACAGCTAGAAAGAGAAGCGGTGTCTGCGGTCACGAAGAGCCGCTTAGCCTGGAGCCTGCGAGGGCTCTGGGGAGGATTGCTCAAGACGTACTTCTAGCAAGATGCACTTCCAGAGGCAGGCGAGCGTCCTCCTCCCTTGGTGTCCCTGCTGGTTTCATTGCTTAAACAAAGACCACAACGTTTTGGAAGAACAGCGCAGGAGAGCTCTGCCACAGAAGCTACCCAAAATGAACGTGAAGGAATGAGCGTGTGTTTAACCCCTTTTTCCAAAGCTGGCTTAAAATATCACAATCTAAAGTGTTCAGATAACAACAACAACAACAAAAAGTACTGTCCAAATCCTGGATCATGTTTCAAAAACCAATGTTACTAAGGAACTGTACAAAGAAACTACTGATTTTCTAGGCTGGCCTGCAGGTATAAGCACCGCTGCCTTTGATGTGCATATCAGCCTGGCAGAAGTCCTAGCGTACCCAAACCCAGCTAAGATTATCTTCTATCCGAACAGGACAGCTCGTTTCCWTCATCTGCATATCAAGGGGAATACTCAGATTGTGAAACTTTCTGTCTAGCAGTTAAAACATAGTTTGTGGGAATACAAAGTATCAAGTTTGGTTACCAGAACCCAAGATTCACCAGAGATTTTCTTAGATTCTAGAGTACATAAAGAAGGTCCAGGAAGAAAATTCACGGAAGGGATACTGGAGAAACTCACCATTTACGTGCTTCAGCTCTCAAAAAGCTGGATACCTCCCAGCTCAGCTGGCACTCAAGCGATGGACTGAACGGCCACCTGGCTGGGAAGTCGCCCTGAGCTCTGCTCAGTGGACGCACGCCAGACACAAAAAGCCTCGAGATGAGAGTATAAGAGAAGCAAGAGGGTTTTTAGCTTTGTAGTTTTTAATTTTAAGACCCTTCTAATAGCTTTTTGTAAGACAAGCAGGGGAGCAAGTGGAGTGAAGAGACCCACGGTTACAGTCACTGAAATTCAGAGGCATGTCAAAATGATGATGTGAAGGAAATTTAGCTAACATGGCACTCGGGAGGCGTATGGAACAAGAACAGCTCATCGAGGAGCAGAAAATTCAACTACACAGATTAAAATGTAGCAGGCTGATCTCTTCAGCAATATTGTGGCATAGACATTTTAGGTTAAAAAACCCGGAGCTCAAAGATGCATTATGCATCCCTGGTTGTAACATGCAGCCGAATTACCTATAAATAACAATTCCAAGTTCTCCTCTGAGTGGCATGTTACAACTTTAAATTTTTAATTTGAATCCTATGGACTACAGTGTGTTTTTACTCATTTCACTGCTTACACCTTACTGTATCATTACTCCTGAGCCTAGCTGAGCTCCTTTTCTGTAAAATACACCCCAAAACTTACTTTGTATCTGGAAAAAATAAACAGTGTACATTACAGCGAGTAAACAAAGCTGCTGAGCAAAGCTGCGTTTGGAGTCTCACCCCGCACGGCAGAGCTCCTAGTTGATAGACCTAGGACAAAAGGTCAGATCTAACCGGCGAGGCTGAACCCCAGCGCCCCAGTCCTGCGGGCCATGCGGATTACAGAGAGGGTACAGGGTGGAGGAGGTTAGGGTAAGCTGTTGTGTGCCCTGGCCACTGATGTTTCAAGCTSTCCGACTTCCTTTCTCCTAAATGCCAGCCTTCTCCAAGCAGAACTCAGCCAAAAACCRAGGTTTTTGTTTTCAAAACCCTTATTTAGAAAATGAAGTATGGAAAAGAGGAACTAAAAAAGATACCACCAGCGTTGACAGTGTGACAGCTAAAATAATGCTAGTCAGAGGCACGCTACTCTATCTAAATTCTGGAAAACAGCTAGTGCTCCTCGTTTTGACTAGCGCCTTCCCGGAGAGCGAGCCTGCTTACACACTGCTCCCCTCCCGCACCCGCGGCGCCTCTTCCTCGCTTGCTCAGCCTGCCGTGCTCGTCTGAAGCTCCTGCTCCAGCGTGCTCCAGCATCGCAACGGCAGCTCTGTGGCCAGGGCTGAGAGGGCATTTAATTCTAATTCTGGGTTTTCAGGAGCTTAATGCCTTCTAAACAATTTAGATTTTGGACTCAAAACTTCCATGCCTTTCCTGARCCCAGAGACGAGCTGCTTATTTGTTATGCTGAAACTCTGCTAAAATTGAGGTGGCAAAGAAATTCTTTTATTCCTCCCCATTTTGAAAGTATTTATAGTGGTTTTTGTGCACGTTGGGGGAAAACGCCCCAGGAGCCGTAACAGCCGCGCTGTAGCGTTCTCACAAGCGGCTGTCGGCATCCTCCTCCTCCTCCTCCACTCTACTGTCCTTCCCCCTAGCAGAACAAGCACCTTGAGAAAATAGAGCTCAGAAGTTCGGGGCTCCGCAGAGGTCTGGAAGAGCCGGATGCAGCTCCCGGCACGGCCACGTTGTTCCCACGGAGCTCTGCAAGCCAGGTGCAACGCCAGCGCTAGCCAAGGGAGAGAGCACGGTCCCAGCAAAACCTGCTCCGGAGCACGCCGGTGACTACCAAAAAAGTCCAGGAACATCAGTCCCTGTGGGCTCAGGCTAACCTTTGGGAGTACCCTCCTTAAATACTTCTTTCTTTATCTATGAAATGAAAATAATACTACTTTCCTACCGTACAGATGCAACAGGARATAAACAAGCAAACAAAGATTTTAAGAGGTCCCTATGCAGCCTTACCTATACATGTGCTTTTCAGACGTTGCCCAGACCTGCTGCCCGCCGATTTCCTTACAACTCACCCCCGAATAATATTTGTGAGGGGTAGGAACACAACTCAGTCCCCATGCCGGGCCGATTCAGTCACCGGATCCGCTTCAGCCTCTGCCCATCGCTGCGATTTGGTTCCACGCAGGGAGGTGCCGCTAGAAGCTGCATTAAAAAGCCTGAAGCTTAGACACGTTAGGGGTTTGTTACACTCCAGTTAAAAGAGCCCTGCATACGGCGGCTCGATAGGTAGCTACCGACAAAGTCCAGCTAAACGGCAGCGCAAGCAGGGACCCCGCGCAGCCGGCGGGCTAGGTAACGCGCAGACTACGCGTCGCAGAGGCTTTTAGGGAGCCACTGGGSTGAAACGGGAGAACGCAACGCTCCTTCGCTGCCGTGCATCTTGACAACACAAAAGAACCGCTATCGACTCCGAGAGCGTCTTGCTGAACCACACGTCACTTCAAAAGAATATGGGRTTTTCTTGCAAAATGAGTATATTGCATCCCCCTTATGTTTAACTAGATGGAAACAAAGCTGAGCAGGGAACAAAATGTAATTGCATCTTGATCTGTGCAGTGGCTACTGGGTCTGAAAGATAAAAATGCTGAAAATAATGTGCTGCAAGAACATGTTTGGAGATTGATATTACACTCGTGCCCCAGGCGCAGAGAGGAATTTGATTGCTGTTGTATTCTAGATATTTACGAGAAAAGCAAATACTGGTAATTGGCCATCGTTTCTTTGCTTTCTTCTGTGCAAAGGCACTCAAGGAGACTCCGAAAATTATTTTACTGAATGAAAAGTAAGAAACTAAACTGAGTCCTCAGATTATATGTCTGAAATCCTTAAGGGAAATAGCACAGAATAATAAAGAGGCAAATTTATTAATTTAAAGCCTGTTTGCACATGGCRCAGACTGGGGGTGTGTTTCAGAGGAAGGGAGGTTAAGAGTCAGAAGTTACTGCATTTAGTTATTAACTTTTTTWAAATGTGAATGGAGGTAATGGAAATATAACTATTAAATCAGAAGTTATCAAAAAAATAAAACAAGAAAAGCAATCCTGCAGATTTAAGTAATACAAATGTTGATTTCTTGCAGTTATACAACATACTGTAAAAAATTCATCACTCTAATGAAGTTTCAGCCGTGCAAGTCAGCGAGCTGCTCTACATCTCTGTTTATTTTTGTCCTCTCYGGTTCTGTAGCAGTGTGGGTGTTTTTATAGCTATGGGGATAAACAGCGTGGTTATATTCATAAGCATTTTGAAACAAGTATCTATCTTGCTTTAATTGCAACGAATATTTTCGGGAGCTGGAAGAACGTGGGGACTCTGCTCGCTGGTCCAGGGAAGCCCTGCCACTGGGAGCGCCGCGGCTCGCGGGTCCCACGGGGCAGCTCCGGGCCACGGCGATTCCCGCGGCCGCCGCGCCGCGCGGGCCCGGCGCGACCACGAGCCTCTGCCCGCACCCGGCCCGCGGGGTCTCGGCTGGGCCTCGGCCGCACCAACAGAACCAGAACAAGCCTGCTCCAGGCTTTTCCCGTGTCCGATACGCACATCTATGCACATATACACATCTCTGCGCGTGCACACTTACATGCATGTAAACAGATTAATTTGATATAAAACGTTAATGCAAAAAAAATCAAGTGAAGGGCAGAAAAACGTATCTCTCAAATTCTCATGGAATTCAACATTTCCATCAGGACGTCAGCTACCGAACCCAACACGGCTTTTCCGGGGCTCCCCCCACGGACGTTATAAGGGGGCCCGAGCAGCGAGGCAGCGCTGCTCCGAGACGCGCGGCRCGCCCCCCGCCCCGGAGCCCCCCGCCGGCTTTCCCGCGGCTGGCCCCCCACGCCTTGCGGGGCCAGGCTGATGAGCTTGCTTCTCCCTTCTAAGCAAGGGCAGCAAGTTTTTACTTAGCTTGAAGTATTAGTAAGATGTAAAGAAAAGAGGAAGAGAAGGGTGCGTGAATGCAGGCTGAAGGGAGAAGAGAAAAGCRGGAGCAAATATTTTCATAAAGGTCTGAGCAACTGAGCCGTAGATAACAGCAGTAGCAAGGGGGGAGGAAGAAAAGAGAAGGGAAAAGTGCAGACAGGCACAGGCACCCTCTCCGGAGGGGACRCGATAACCAGCCGGCGGAGAGAGTCAGCGCCGGGGAAAAGAGGCAGTAAAGACAGACACGTGAAATAATAGAAAAAAATAAAATAAAGGAGTGACCTTCTCRAAACATGGCCTTCCTGGCTGTGGCTGATGGGCGTCTTTAGAAAAGCAGCTCAGACCAGAAGAAATCACAGGGGAGACGGAAATCCCCAGTGCCCTAACGTGGATGGAGACTCCGAAACGGGACCCGCAGGAGAGCCGGAACAGAGGAGAGCAAAAACAAAGATGGGAAGGGGGAACCTGCAGATCACTTCTTCCGACGTCACCAATTAACGATTCCTGGACTAACGGGGTTCCTGGGACAGTTTCCGCGCGCTCGGCCGGCAGGCAGCGGCCGGGAGCCCCGGGAGCCCCGC
>NW_028186217.1:1601974-1606029 GCF_003343005.1 Rhea americana
ACGCTGAAGAAGCCCCTTGGAGCCAGCCAAGGCCTTATAGAGCCACCCGCCGGCGGCAGGGCGCCAGAGCCCCTCGTTAGGTACAGAGCGCCAGAGCCCCTCGTTACACGGCAGAGCACCGGAGCCCCCCGTTACTTATGTGCAGAGCACCGGAGCCCCTCGTTATGTGGCAGAGCACCTGAGCCCCTCATTACGTGCAGAGCGCCAGAGCCCCTCGTTACACGGCAGAGCTCCAGAGCCCCTCGTTACTTATGTGCAGAGCACCGGAGCCCCTCGTTAGGTACAGAGCGCCGGAGCCCCTCGTTACGCGGCAGAGCACCTGAGCCCTTTGTTACATGGCAGAGCACCTGAGCCCCTCGTTACATGCAGAGCTCTGGAGCCCCTCGTTACGGGCAGAGCTCCGGAGCCCCTCGTTACATGGCAGAGCGCCAGAGCCCCTCGTTACACTGCAGAGCACACACTTGCGTTTTCACCCAGTGATAAAATTGAAAAAATCCTGGCCACAGAAATGCACGCTTTGAAAGAAGCAGCTCGCTAGAAAGCACCAGGCGATGCAGGTCTTTCCCACCGAAGCCAGAATGAGCTGGGCGCACGTGGCCGGGGGAGATGCCGGAGCGCYGCGGGGCGTCCGGCACCGCTCCGCCTCCGCTTCCCCGCGCCGGGGTCTCCAGGGCCAGAGCTAGGCTCCCTGGAGCCTCTTCTCCTCATTTTACGTGTTGCAATACCTMTTCTACAGCATATTAGTTTTGGCCCTTTTTTAAAAAAAGAGCAAGAAGTTAGATTTTTGTGAGCCAGTAAAATAAGGGTTTAATTAGCATTAAGTTCATTAATCTAGGAACAAAACTAGCTATAATGAATTTTAACGTTCTTGTCATTAGTAGCAAATTAGTTTTACCAAAACGCTTTTTTTCTTTTTTTTAAGGCATATTTTAAAAATGTCAAGAGAGGCACTTAAAGTCGTATTTAGTACTGCAATTTATAAATGAAACCGTACATGTCATAGAAGTGCCTTTTCCACTTTCTGATCTACATAACACTAAGTGTTTGTTTTGATAATCAGCTTTTGCACAAAAAGACTGTAAGTCRCAAAAAGCGAATTATTTATGAGGCCTACTTTAATGTGGTTACTCCCTGAAGGCTTTAAAAAGAATTACACAACAACAACAACCACAAAAGCCCCCCGGCACGTGCTGTTCCTCACGAGCCGAGGAGGAAGCGCCGGGCCCGGACGCGGCTGCGCGCGGCGCTCCGGCCGGCCGGGCTCGCTTTCACCCTGCCTTTTGCTAGTCAACACATGCTGCGGATACAGCGCGAATTTTTTCTATTATTACTATGTGTATTATTTGGCACAAGCATGTGGACGCGCTGCTGGAAAAGCCAGGAAATTAACTGTGCGCTCCAGATACTGTTTGTTCCCAGGAATACTCTAAAAGTACAAATGCACAATTAATTATAATTACTATAGTAGTKCTGCACAAACAGAACTTGAAAGTACTCTCAATTTTGGATACAAATAACCCTAGCGACAAGATAATTTGGAAGAACAGAAAACAAAGATGCGTGTTTYGCTGGAGTTAGAAACAGTAAGGAAATAGCAAAAAAAACTTAAAACGCGCCAAGCAACCTTCCCCTTTGGCTTCTTCGCAAGAAAATGCAACCTAACCCTAAGAGCTGCCGTGCAAAGAGCGGCCGCGCGCAGCCCCAGCGCGCTTCCTAAGGCGGCCCGCGAAGCGGGGCGCAGCCGGAGCAGCGCGGGAGCTGCGCGCCCGCCGGCTCGAGGGGCTGCAGCTGCTGCCCGTGAGCCCTTGGCGCTGAAAACTTGGCAGAGCCTGGTTTAAAGTCAGCCTTTTAAGTGACTCTTAATAAAAATATGTCTTTAATGTTAATTAAGAAGGTGAAATAACTCAAAGGCTATTCATTTTCTCACTCCAGATGCTTCTTCAGGGCAGCACAATCGCTCACACAATTAAAATTTAGGCTACGTTCTCCCATGCGCGTCCTCCTTCGTGTACGAATTTAAACTTAAAGACACCCTCTTTATTGTCTGAATGTCCACATGCAGATAAAGTGCACGTCCTGATTTCCTTTCGGGTAAGCAGGCTGCCGCAATGTAGACTAAACCGGGGTTAAATTTAGGAGAACAAAGCGCTCTTGCACGTTGAGCTGTGGGAAATGTCCTTCGCCCTTCGGAAACGCTGCCGTTCACACGGCGCTGGTAAAGCAGCTCCSTGTTGTAACTCGCTGCTCAGCGATGCTACGGGCACCGGAAAATAGTGCCTCCCAGGTGGCACAGTAAGGCGTGCTGGCGGAAGGCACCCGCACGGCTSCAGGGCCGCCCGCGGCGCTCTGCTCGAATCGCCGCACCGCCGCCAGCACGCCGGCGCTCGCAAACCCCGCGCCGCGGCCGAGGGTTGTCGTGCTAACGGCTAACACCGCCGTCCCTGCTGCTGCGGGCTGCGCCTCCTCGCCGTCCGACGGCCTTCTTTCCCCCCAAACCGCAAGACTCGGACGGAAATTCCCAGGACGCGTCAAGCGGTGGCGAAGGCGCAAACCGCGGAGCAGCGCCGGCCCGACGCTGGCGCCTGCAGCCCGCGGCGCGGCAGAGCGCGGCGCTTCCCGCGGCAGCCGGCCCCGGCCCGGCCCGGCCCGNCCGACGCTGGCGCCTGCAGCCCGCGGCGCGGCAGAGCGCGGCGCTTCCCGCGGCAGCCGGCCCCGGCCCGGCCCGGCCCGCGGATCCGGAAAGCCGCGGCTGCGCCGCAGCTCCTGCTCCGCGGATCCGGAAAGCCGCCGCTCCTGCTCCGCGGATCCGGAAAGCCGCGGCCCGGGGGGCGCGCGGCCGCCACCGCCTGCGCCTGCGGCCTCTGCCTAGCTGTGACTTCATTCTCAGCTCGCTTTTCTTATTTCCCGCGAGTAGGAACAGCAAATGAAAGAGCCAGAGGCGAGTGTTCAAACATCCTGTTACGCCGAAATTCAGTCTAAGATGCCTAATTTGCTCAACCTGGAGAAACACGACTTTCTCCACTTTCTTTCATTAGCACTCCTGCACTTCGCCTTATCCAGCTACGCAATTACCCAGTGGTGTTTTTGCTTAGTTTGAGGAAATTGGTTCAATGCAAAATATTTTTCTAGCTTCTTCYAAGCCTCTTAGAAGTAACTTTATTAAAAATCTGCTTGAAGCCTTCCTGTTTCAGCGCGAAAATAGCTTCACTAAAACAGCGCTTGCGAACTCCTCTTCGCAGGCCTTTAGCGCAAGGGAGCCGCCCACCCGCCTCCTCCTGGGCAAACGTCCGAAACGGGGGGCTTTTAGGCTATTCTAAAAATGTTATAAAATTTTATAGTGAAAAGAGACGTTGCAGACCGCAGTGGGGGGTAGGCGGACGGGGGCGGCCGCCGGCCCAGCTCCGCCTGCTGCAGCACACGCCGCAAAGCGCCCGCGCGCGGCTGCGCTCAGAGCTGCACAACGTGGGCGCAATTTCACAGGGGAAAAACAGAGATGATTTGATGTTTACTGTTACTGGGGCAGGGGGCAACTCTAGGCAAAAAGTAGGTGCAGACACAAAAAGAGCCTACGTTGGCGCTGCACATGGATACTTCTGGCGAAGAAGGTGCGGAAGGGGCACCCGAAACGCGGCCCGTCGGCGGTATTTGCTTTGGGCCGAATATTACGACTTGTCCAAGTAGCGCTGGGAATCCGAAATGCAATTAGAGCGAGTAACGTCTGTAGTAACCCAGCAATTCTTCGGAAGCAGTTAGGAACTAGGAATTTGTTCAGACGGCCAGCTTTGCCAAAAAAATAAAAAATAAAAGAAAAAGAAAAAGAAAAAGAAAAAGAAAAAGAAAAAGAAAAAGAAAAAGAAAAAGAAAAAGAAAAAGAAAAAGAAAAGAGCACAGTGATGAGACTAGTGCTCCCAAGCAGAGCATGGACAGTGTTCTGGTGCTGCTTACTGCACTGCTGCACCACTGCCTGCACCGCAGCCTGCACCGCTGCACTGCTGCCTGCACCACTGCATTGATGTCTGCACCACTGAGTCGCAGCCCACACCACTGCCCGCACC
>NW_028186217.1:1606732-1608799 GCF_003343005.1 Rhea americana
GCGCCGCTGCCCGCACCGCTGCCCGCACCGCTGCCCGTGCCGCTGTGCACCCCACTGCCCACACTGCTGCCCGCACCGCTGCCTGCACTGCTGCCCATGCCACTGCCCGCACCGCTGCCCGCACCACTGCCCGCACCGCTGCCCGCACCGCTGCCCGCGCCGCTGCCTGCACTGCTGCCCGCACCACTGCCTGCCTGCACACACTAGATGTCACTGCGCGACCTGCAATGCCGCCGCGCCGCGCAGCACAGCCGCCCGCACACGCGGCGTTCGGCGGGCTCGCCGCTGTAAGCACACGCACCCGGGTGAGGCTCGAAGATGAACGCAGGTGCAACGCCCAGGTCTCCGCACTCGCGGGGTTCGGCCCCAGGACGAAGSTGAATCTGTGCTGCTGCTGGGATGAAGCCACGTCCTGGGCCGTGCTCTGCACTTGTCCCTGACCCACGCCAGAGCAGCTGCTTTTAACTCAGGCGCTGCACGACACAGGCGGCGAGGACTGGCCAGAGCAGCCTTCCCACACACTGACTCCAGAACTGGCGGTGGGTTTCCCACCACGTCCTGCTCCTCCAGCTCAGTCTGCACCTCCGCACACAGCAAAACGCAGCCCTTAATGTGTGCCACCACGCRTGCAGAAATGCAACCCTCARMGTGCACCACCACACATGGAGAAATGCAAGGCTGAACGTGCACCACCATGCATGGAGAAATGCAACCCTCAACGTGCACCACCACACATGGAGAAATGCAAGCCTGAACGTGTGCCTCCACGCACAACAAAATGCAAAGACTAGGTTTTGGAGTTATGGTATTTCATACATGTGATCTTTGCCCGATTGTGTTTTCCAGTTTGTACATAACACTACCAAATCTGTGGTTTTTCTCCATTTGCCTAGATGCTTTTTCTACATCAAAAAAAATCTAAATGGGAGCAGAATAAATACACCAATGGAGGTAAAAGAGCTGGCTCCTCCCGCAGAGCTAGATGGGAGGAGAGGGAGGGCCACTTTCATGCCTCCCTGCGTGCGAGTACTGCGCCCCCGACCCGGCACACGCTGACATCTCCAAAGCGTGCCGAGACTTTTCACTAAGGGTAGGATAAAATACACCTCGCTCTCAAAACTAACCCAGTTCAGGTTTGCAAATCCGGATTTTTAATGATAAGGATAAAAAGAGGAAGAAATTAATCACTGCCACGTTAGGCGGCTGGTCTGCACCTCTCGCCCTGGAGCCGATGCTGGGCCGTGGCGGGGTGCAGAAGCGCAGGCCGCCTGCCTGCCTGCCCCACGCCWGCCCCGACGCGGCTCAGGCGGGCGACTTCCTCTGCAAAAGGCACCGGGAGCAGGAGCCAGATCCCGCTCGCTGCGATTCCCCCTTGGCGTGTTCCTGCGCAAGCGGGATCTCATCACGCTTTAACACCTCGGTCTCCAAAACGGGCCGAGCACCGGCGTTACGCCGGACGCTCCGGGACCGATGGATTAGAAACCCTCTCCGAAACACTTCTCACTTGGGATCTCCAAACGAACAATCCACTGGAAGATTTGCCAGCGGTCCGGGGGCCGCGAGGGCTTGCAGAGCGGGTCCCCTTGCGCGCAGCCGCTAAGTTTTTAAAGCTGCAAGAATCTCGGAAGCTTTCCCGGTGTAACCTGGGGACGTAGCGCGTTTCCCGGCCCCTGGGGAGCGCCGGGAGCCAGGGAAGGGTGCAGAGCACCCCCCGGGCATGCAGAGCAGATGCTGCAGCCGCCGCGCTGCGGCCAGCGGCCGGGCACCGGCTCTGCCCGCGCCTGCCCCTGGGTGAGATTGCCGCCAGCGCGCCTGGCGCTAATTAGAATTAATATTATCGTCCTCGTCCAGCGATAGAAAACAAAACGTTCCCATCTCGGCCCATCTGATAAGGCAGGCGGCCGCAGGCAGCGCACTGCTCCGGGCGGGCGGCCCTGCTGGAGGGGACGGATGGACGGACGGATGGATGGACGCGGGTGCCAGGGCGGGGGGACCGAAAGCTGTGCCCCGAGCCCAGCCGCACCCCCTGCCCACACCCCCTCCCCAAACCTGCTGCCCCAGCACCCC
>NW_028186217.1:1609988-1618910 GCF_003343005.1 Rhea americana
GCCGGAGGGGAGCGGGGGGCGGCAGCGGGGACGGGGGCAGCGGGGACCGGGACGGGGCAGCGGGGACGGGGGCAGCCGGGACGGGGGCAGCCGGGATGGGGACAGCCGGGACGGGGCAGCCGGGATGGGGACAGCCGGAACGGGACAGCGGGGACCGGGACGGGGCAGCGGGGACCGGGACAGCGGGGACGGGGGCAGCCGGGACGGGGGCAGCCGGGACGGGACAGCGGGGACCAGGACGGGGCAGCGGGGACCGGGACGGGGGCAGCGGGGACGGGGGCAGCCGGGATGGGGGCAGCCGGGACGGGTCAGCGGGGGACAGCTGGCTCCAAGGGTCGGCCAGGTTGGGGACTGCTGGGTCCTGGGGACAGCTGGGTTGGAGATAGCGGGTCTGGGGATAGCCGGGTCCTGGGAGACAGCTGGGATGGGGACAGCCGAGATGGGGAGAGCCGGGATGGGGAGAGCCGGGATGGGGAGAGCCGCATGCCAGGAGACAGCCAGAGCGGGAGCAGCTGGGGTTTGGGGCAGCCGGGACGGGGTCCGCGGGGACGGGGTCCGCGGGGACGGGGTCCGCGGGGACGGGAAGCGGCAGCGCTGCCCCGGGGCCCATCCCCGTGGCTCCCGCCGCCTGCAGCGGCTCCTGCCGCCGGCTCCCCGCGCGCCCGCGACCCCGCCGTGGGCCTGGGAGGCTTCGTTCCCCCCCGGTTTGCCCAAGCCGCCGGGTCATTTGCGGGCACCTTGGTAAAACACGAGCAGCGGTCGCTGGTTTGATAGAGCAAGGCGAAAAGTGCCCACTGCAAAAAGCACCTGAGTTCGAAAAGGGGGTGAAATGAAGGCGGAGGGTGAGACCACGTCCTGGCAGTGGCTAAAACCCTGGTAGTAAATGAGACAAAACAGCATTTCACAGTGTAGCCCGAATCCCTAAGGCCAGCAGAAACCTCAGCCGTTCATTTGCAGCTGCATTTAAGGGAAAGACAAAGAACAGATCTGCCTGTTCTCTCGGAAATAAATAAGCTGTGGAATTTGTCATTAAATCAAAATAAATGTTACTAAGCCATATATCAAATGAGAAATTTAACCAAAACTCCCCTCCTTTCCTTAGCCCTTACTGGTGCAGAAACATTAGCTAACGCAGTATTTTAATGCAACGAGAGGGAAAACTCCCAGTAGTGCTAGTTCAGTCACRGTTAAACATACCAAACTTTTTGGCCTATGTCTCCTGGTATTGCAGCTCCCACAATCTGACTTGCAATGAGTTCGTTGCATAGTTGAACATTTTTTGAGGTCCAGGCTCATTAGGTATTCCTTAGCAGATACAGCAAACACTTAAATTATAATACATTTTGATTAACCTTTGCCAGAAGCTACAGCTTTTTCCAGCACTGTAAATCCAAGGAACGGCATACTTCTGCAATAAAATTACACAATTTTAAAAGTCAGCCGAGCGGCATACCTGGCGCGTTGCCTCCAACCTAAGGGCCCCTTATAAGGCCCTAATAAAAGTGCTGGTGACTCACTTTTGAGCTCCCTATGGCGATAGCCGCTTTCCGCTGGGGAACGCTTTGGGAAAGGGCTTTTCCCGCTCGGCTCGCTTTAGCACGCAGCCCTGGCTGCGCCCGAGCCCGCGGCAGTCGCCCTCGAAGAAGGACATTCAGACCGGCCCCCGGCGCCTTCCTCGGCGGCGCCCCGCGCGCGGGCACCGGCGGCGGCGCTTGCCCCGCGCGGCCTCCCCGCTGTGAAACGGCGGCGGCCTCTCCCTGACCTGCCTCCTCGCGCGGAGAAAGCCCCAGGAACGCCGCAGGCGGCGGCAGACAAGCCCGCCACAAAGGAAGCGTTTGTGCATTAAGAAAACGCGTAGTTAATCCGTGAATTCCAGTGCCGCCAAAGCCCGAGAAGCCCGCGGGCTCTGGGGGACGAACGGGGACGGGCGGAGGGGATGCGGGCGCCCGCGGCCGCCGGGCTGGGGAGAACGCGGCNGAGGCGGAGGAGGAGCCAGCGCGGCCCCTGTGACAGGGCCGCCGCGGCCTCCGCGCTGCCGCCGCCGCGCGGCTCCAGGTGGCCCCGGACCAAGGCGCCGCCCGGCGTGCCCCCGCCGCCCCGCCGAGCCCCGCTGCCGCGCCGCCCTCGCTCCGCGCGCTTTGCAAACACTGTTGTCCGGCTGGCGCGCGGCAAAAAAACATTTTAAGCCTTAAAGTTAAGAGCAGCCCTTTGCATTTAGAGCTTGCCCTTGTCCCAGAGCAACGYGCACGCTCCACCGCCAAGTTTTACTCCCAGCAGCAGTCGTCTCTCCTTGCTCCACTGACGTGACGTGCAAGGCAATGAATGGTGGCTGGGCAAYTTGCTCTCCCTGTAACGTAGCCATAGGGCGTTCGTTCCTTTTTGTGGGACACGTTTTTACGGGATACTTAGAGCTGGGGCCTGTTYGCAGCCGCTGGAGAAACAACCCCAAATTTAAACTCTTCTGGACTGACCGTATCCATCAATACGGTCACCGGCAGCTTGGGACCTGTGCTGCAGTTACGGGCGGTATTTTTAGCACATGGAAAAAAAGTGTCATGAGCACATGATATGAAAAATACACAGAGCAATATATCACTTCGGTGTCCTTTACTCCACCGGAATCAGGTTAGCAGCTTTTCTTCCCCACTTGCTGCTATTCCAGGGGTGTCCCGGGGCCCTGGGGTGGCTGTGGTGGCCCCAGGGTGGCTGTGGTGGCACCTCGCGGTGGCCCCTCGCAGCCCGCGGAGGGCAGCAGCGCGGTGGGACCCACGGCCACACAGCTCCTCGCCCCGCCGCCCCGGCAGCTCGCACTGGCCACAGCCTCGCTGCATCGTTTTCACACCCCTAATGCAAGTTCTTTTCTTTTTTTCTTTCAAGTCAGCTACTTCAATATCAATTGCAGGCAGAAGAAAACAAAAAAACCCTGCTAATTTGGGCCGTGACCACACACAGGCTTAGAGGAARGGAGCAGGCTCTTGTGCTAAGGGGYGGTACGGCGGGGACACGGGAGCGGAGGCGATGCCTTTGCTCCTCTGCTCGCCCAGAAAGCGTTCCCGACCCCGCGCCCCAGGGCACCGACCCCTCCTCACACCCACCCCGGTGCCAGGAGGGTTTTCGTTTAGGTGCCTTGCTGTCCAGGCAAGCACATTCCTGACGTGCTTATGGAGGGCCACCACGGCCACCAGCGCTCGCTCCTGCAAGCCGGGCCCTTCCCTGCTCTTGCCGAGAGCCGGTTGCCTGCTCCGGCCGTGCCCCAGGGCCCAGCTTCTGCCTCGGCTCAGGAAGCCTGGGAGATCCGCGTTGGAGCTCCCTGGACATCAGCTAACTGCCGAAAAGAAAGTGGGGAAGGACTTCGGGACGCAACACAGGAGCGCAGAAGCCCGGGCCTGTTTGTGCCTGGTCCGTGAGCGCAGCACAAAGCAGAGGGCGAGCCGGCGGTCCCCGCTCCGGGTTGCTCCAGGATAACTACCGCTGGCATGAACCCGCCCCTCGGGTGCTGGAATGGCAGCGACCAACCAGCGAAGGAGAGAAGAGCAGCAAAAAGCATCGGATACCTGCAGAAACTCATGGAGAAAGAAATACGTGCATATGCATACATTTATACGAATATCGGCATTCCTCTACAAAGAAATGGAAACAAGATGCAAGCTGCGTGGTGCAARTCTACAGGATATACTGGGGGGGCAGCTAATATTCTGGAGAAGAACAACTCTAGTAAGTTGAGCAGAGCAGAGATTGGAATAATTTTGCTGACTTGTGGGAAAGTCTTGAAAATGAGAGGTATTACACTATGGAATAAGCTCTACAGGGGAGACATAAAAATCCTTTTATTTATGACTTTCAATCTAAACTTGAGAATATATTCCTTACGGAGTAATTCTGCATTCACAGAAACTGGACCTCGTCATCCAGCCCAATTTCTCCATCGCCATCTAACACAATCTCCGGTGAGGTGCATCCCTGCACATTGCTGAAGCCACAGGGATGAAAACCCAAGAAGCCGCCGATCCTGCCGTTGGTACTAACGATGCAGGAGCATCGCCGGAAGGTTGTCAAGCACAGGAAACAGCCTGCGTTGCGCTCAGGTATTTCTGGTTCGTACCCTGCCAAAGCTACGAGTTTCGGGAAGACCTGGGCTTGGGACAGGAAGCCCCTTGTGCGGGGGCAGCGTCCCTGCGGTGTGCGCCGGAGTGGGAGCGCTAAAGCGCGGTACCCTCGGTGTTCACGCAGCGCAGAGGGACCAGYGTCATGTCGTCATCACCCATTTTCTAAACAAGAGCTAAGAAAATATCCAGTACGGAGTTCGGTTCGTTTCCGATCTGCGGAGCTTCAGCATGACCGCCCCAGTCCCCCCCGCACCGCGTGCCCAAGTTACCCGTCATTTCTGCCCGGATACGTCTCCCGTCCCCGCGGCTTTGCCGCGATCTGTGCTCCCGCGTTGCCATCTCCGGCGTCCGGCGCGACGCCTGCCGCTCCGAGCCGTGGGCTGGCTCTCGGGTCGAGCGCAAGGACGTGCTCGTGGCAGCCAACTGCGGTCGCCGCGCGTCTCGGAGCCGGTCCCAGCTGCTCTGTGCCGCCTTCTTTCCTTTGTAGCTGGGGACATCGGAGCGGGACACGCTGCGCCGGCAGCAGCCTCCGTCCCACGGCTGCGCCGACCCGCGGCCGGGGCGCCGGCAGCTTCCTGGAACGAGAGGAGAACCGGTAACGCAAAGCCCCAAGCCCGCCACGCGCGTCCCGGGGCGCGGAAGCAGCCGGCGCGCCGGCCCGGCGGGCGCAGCGGCCGCCCCGTCCTCGCCCGGAGCCGCCCGCCCACGAGCAGGCAGCGCGGCGCCCGCGGTCCTGCCCGTTAGCASCCTCCGGTTTCTCATAAGGCACGTGAAAATATATTACTTCCCTACGTTTTCATCTGCATTTTTGGAATCAACAGTGAATCTGAGTGAAAGATAAAACATTTTGCCTAATTAGCAATCACTGATTTGAGGGAATGGATGGGACCTGCTTACTCGCGAGCTCGAGGTCTCGAGTGCGGTCTGCAAGGAGCGCGCCGCACCTCTGCCGTACGCGCCGAGGTCCCGGCTCCTCGCTGCGTGCCTTTGCTGCGGGTATTTAAAGCTCACGGGCACCTGGGCAACCACCACCAGAGCAGCTCAGGGAACCGGCGGCCTGGGGGGGCAGCGGGGGTTTGTCCCTAACTCCCCCGATGCCCTGCAAGCGCCAGCGTAATATTTCAGCCAAAGCTCTGCCAAAGGCCTCGTAGAGCTGAAGCTGGGATTTCTGGAAGCGAGCGAAGCGGCAACGCGCGCTGCTGCCGGCAGCTCTGCAGAGGCCAAGGCAGCGGCGCCGCTCGTCCACGCCTCCGCCGCGAACGCGGCCCCCGCTAACGCGGGTTTGCTGCTGCCGASAGCAGGCGGGGAGATGCGCTGCCATGGCCGAGGTCTTCGCTTAGCTGGTCTCTAGCAGTTTCGGTAGGAACAATTAAACTGCGCGTTTCTGAGAGCGGCACGGCGCGGGAGCAGCRGCGGAGGGCGGACGGCTCCGAGCCCACGAGCGGGCAAGCGGCGGCTGCAGGGGCGCGGGGCAGCCGTGCAGGTACGGCGCGAACAACCGCCAGAGCAGCTCTGCTGCGAGAACGACTCCTCTACTTCTTCCCCCTTCCCTCTTCGTAAAGGCTCCGGCTCTACCTGCACCCTGGCAGCTGCAGGAACAAGTGAGACCCGTTAATGCTCCAGGAGAGCCGCAGGCGTTAGTGGCCTTTGGGCGGAAACCCAGCGCCACGTCCGAGGCYGAATGCCAGTATTTCCGTCCTGGACACAACCCCCTCGCTACATACGCGCTCCTTACCAGCTGGAGAGGCAGCGAAACACGCAGCCCCGTAAGCGTGCTGATCCACGCAGAGCGCAGCCCACCCCGGGACGGCGGGTCCCCCTCGCTGGGGGTTCCCTTCCGCGCGGAATCACGTGTGGGAACCGCCAGCCGAAAACGTGAGCGTTCGGCCAGCTGAGCGGGGTGAGAACGGCAGGCGCCCCGCGGGAACAGCCAGGCAACCGCAAGTCTAGCCCGACCACAGCAAAGCTCCTCCTTGGAGCTCTGCACCATAACTCATTTAAACAAGCTGCTCAGCTTCAGAAAGCTGCTTTTCCCCAAATAATACTCATTTTTAAGTAGAGAAGTCAATTAGTATCTGTTAGAATATGTTGGATTTGGTGAAATAAACGCTTCAAGGAGTAGAAGTTGTTAAGGGTGACCTACTTTAAAATAAACAAAGATTAAAATAAACTGTTTATATAAAAGTTATTTTAGCAAAAATAAAAGATGTCTCTGAAAAACATTCTGAATACAGACAATTCCTCAATTCATGGTTTTCCATCAAGTGTCATATTTTTAAATTTAGCTGCATACATTTTTAGAAATGGGAACGTATAACTCCAACAGTTTTTGGAAAGAYGGCAGCAGTCCTTGGATAAGCTGATAGAAAATTATGAAGACATTGACTATTAAGACCAGAGGCATTTTCTTCTTATATTCAGATGGTTTTCCAACAGCAACACAACAAAAAAAATTGAAATGCCAAACATAGATACCAACAGAGTGGTTTCCTTGGCAATTGTAACCACGCAAAAGACTTTAGTTTCCTTCTGTCTGCCTAAGGTAAGCAAATATTCACACCTGCCAAGTGATCTATAAAGATTAGCTGAACCGCGATTAGATTATCTCGTTAATTGGGGACCGCAGGCCCGTACTGGGGAAGAGCAGGTAACGAACCCGTGAGCCCTCTCGCAGCCCACTGGGGTTTAAGTGGATTATTCACCCGCGGGGAGCTACGTGCGGAGTCTTGTGCCTGGATTTTCCCAGAACGTGGGAAGCGCAGGACTGGGCAGAAACGGGCAGACCCCAGACCAGGAGCAACTTGCATGATCTCTGTTTCAGCACCAAAATGCCGTAATCTCCCATGGATTATTTTAAGTCTTGAGCAGAAAGAAGAACACGCAAAGCTTGCCAGGAATAAACGAAACACCTTGCCAGGTTGTTGTTGCAAGGGAAGGGGGGGTTGTTTGCTTCCTTGGATTTTCAACACCAAAATCACAACCAAAATGCAAAAGCACCGGCTGATAAATCCAGCGAGGAGAGAGGCTCCCCGGGACGAGCATCTCTAATGGAAAATGCAGGCGTCCCGAGCCCGTAGCTATCTGAAGGGAAGCACATGCATAACTCGTTTCTGCCTTCCAGTTTTYGGCAGAAACGGCCTTTCCGAGCCTTTCCGAGGAGCCCCAGGCGCAGGCCGCCCTGCAAGCCCGACGTGCAGACGCCCGCGCCCGGCCCCGCGCCGCTGCTCCGGGCAGCTCGTCCAGGCTTAGCCCAGCCCGCYCGTTCGGGGGCTCCCTTGTTTCCTCGTGCAGGAGTCCCAGATCGCTGCAGGCGGCCGACCAGCCGGTTTTTCTCCTCTTCCTCGGCAGGCCGGCGCAGCGGCGCGGCGCGCGACCTCCCGGCAGCGCTACCGCCACGAGACCCCGCAGAGGCAGCCTGCGCTGCAGAAGCGCTACGGCTTTTGTGTGCTGGCGTTTCTTGCGCATATATGGAGGAAGGATGGGGTTTCGTTCGCCTCAAGCCTCTATCAACTTAAAAGTAAGAACAAAGTCCATTATTATTATTGCTGTTTTGCTGAAACRTATTAAATCTGAGGCATCCAACAGGATGTTGTAAAATGAGCTGTCTAGCTAACGTTAATTAAATAAGATTACAGAACGAAGTCTGTACCTGATTGACAACTGTGTTATTGGATATAATTAATAAACTTTCCCTGCATACTCCAGAAAGGATGGGTAAGGTGAGAAGAGGGGCAGAGCAGAGCGGCCGAAGAGCTGGGAGCGCCCGTGCTCCGCGCAGGCGCCGGTCCCTGCTCCCTGCTCCTCGGTCCCCGCTCCCTCCTGCTCTGCCCTCGGCCTCTCCTCAGAGCTGCCGTGGGACAGAAAATCCACCCGAGCGCAGAAACGCTGGAGATGGCACAGCTCTGCCTGCAGAATCGCCTGATGGCGGTCACCGGGGCCGGCCAGGCGACCGCGGCCAAGCGCGGTGACTGCCGCAGGAGTCGGCCTCGGTGGAGCACGTTCTTTCTTTTCCCTTCTCCCCCCATTTTGCAGTGCCTTTTGTCAGCATTTCTGGTTGTGTTACTTATTTCAGACGTCGCTGGTACGCGGCAGTGCCGGGCACATGCTGCAGCACCGGGGAGCGCACCCGAATTGCAGGCTTCCCAGGGGCTCGTTGGGACGCACAAAACAGAAACGGGCAGAGCAGCTTCGCGGGAGTTAGCACAAGCCCGAGGTCCCCGCTCCGGGCCACGGGGCTCCCGCGAGTCCCAGACGGCGCCGGAGGCGGAGGAAGCCGCCGCGGCTCTGCAGCAAGCCCCGGAGCCTCGGGGCAAGCGGCTCCGGCTCCCAGCGCCCCGCCGAAGCGTGTTCGTGAGGACGCAAAACGCCTGCGAGCGGGTCTAAGAAAAATTTGACTTTAGGGACAGAGCGACGGAGACGGCACCGGCAGCCTGGCCGGGCCGGCGCGGGAAGAAGGAGAAACTGCTGGTGCGCGCAGGCGGCACGGGAGCGGGCGGAGGGCCGCCGGCCCCGAGCCTGCGCTTCGCTCCTTACTGCGGCCTGTAGCTGCAAAATAATGTCGAGTAATTCACTTAAAATGTTTGACGGGTCATTCCGCAATTCCCCCGACCAGCAACCTTAACGAAATTTTGCTCTCTAACAGCCGCACAGCCATTGATCTCTTATCGCTTTGTTTGTGCTTTGAACTGATTAATACCCGCCCGGAAGGGCCGGCRCGGCGGGGAGGCTCGTTCGCAGCCGCAAGGCACCGTGCGAGGGCAACGCGCTCGGCACGCGGCGGCGCCCGGCGCGGCCACCGCCTTCTGTGCCCTCTGCA
>NW_028186218.1:0-1011 GCF_003343005.1 Rhea americana
GGGGCCTCTAGCAATATGGACGGGCTGCTCAGGCAGGAGCTGGGGTGCTCTGGGAGGTCTACGGTGCTGTGARGAGCTGCTCAGGAAGGCTCTGAGGGTCTCTGGCAGTGCAGGCGGCTGCTCGGCTGGGCTCCAGCAGGCTCGGGCAGCAGGGGGCTGCTCCGGAGAGGCCTCTGGCAGTGCAGGGGGACAAATCYGGGRGCTCTAGCAGTACGAGGCTGCTCTGCTGGCCTCTGGGGCCTGCGGCAGCGGAGGGGCCCTTCAGGCCGGCTCAGGCAGTGGAGGGGGTAGCACGGCGCCGGGCAGCGCGCAGGAGGCTCTGCTGAAACACGGGGTAGAGGCAGTGGCAGCCATCGAGGCCAAGGCGCAAGGCCTGGGCCCAGCTGTCAGGGGGGCCGCCCCGGTCACAGCCCAGCAGCCCCGGTTGAGGGAGGGCAGTAGGGCCACGGTGAGGAGGGCGGCAGCGCGGCGCTCCTCGGCCTCACTAGGCTGCAGAAGCCAGTAGGCGGCGGTGGCATCGGGCGGCCGGGACAGGGCGCAGCCCACCGCCAGGTCGTACATCTCCACACCGGCATTGGCGAGCGCCAGTGCAGCGGCGCTGACAGTGGCGGCCAGGGCGGAGCCACCGTCCTGCAGCAGCAGCGCGTAGACGGTGTGGCGTGTGCGCAGGTAACGCACCAGCTGCACCACCGGCTCCAGCACCTCACGCAGTGCCGCTGCCGCCGCCTCGTGCTCTGCCGCCGCCTCGCGTGCTGCCGCCTGCTGCCCATGCCCAGCGAAGGGCGCATGCCGGAACTCACACACCAACCGCCCCGCAGCCGCCACGCCGCCTGGCTCCGCCGCTGCGGCCACCTCGCGCGGGCCCCAGGCGGCGCACAGCACCTTGGTGCCGCTCGCCAGCTCCACGTAGGCCGAGCCCTCGGCCTGGCTCAGCAGCCCCATGCGCGCGAACAATGGCCGCAAGGCGCACGGATCCCGCACCTCCTCCTCCTCCTCCTCCTCTTACTCCTC
>NW_028186219.1:0-1065 GCF_003343005.1 Rhea americana
CAGGCAGGGATGACACCAAAGGCAAGGAGCTTCCCCACATCTCTGCTTTCAGGTCCCAGCTGCTGGGGTGGGGGAAAGGGAGAGGAGCTGCCAAGCCTGGACAAGAGCCCGAGACTCCAAAGCTGATGGAGAGACYAGYAGGTCTGAAGGAAGCTCACAAAGTTCCTTCCCCGACATGCACAGCACCAGCAGCACCTTTGCTGGCCCCAGCAGGATCTGTCCYCGCTACCCCGAGCACCTGCCAACATGCAGATGCCCCTCAACACTGCCTTGCTGCCGGGAGGTGTCTGTGGGGAAGAGCTGAGCACACAAGGCTGTGATGGGGCCTCTGGGTCATTGCTCTCCTGATGAAATGTCACCTTCAGACCCTCAAATGCCTCTGGGGAGGTGTCCTGAGGGGCTGTGAGTGCCCTCCAGAAGGGCACAGCTCCCCCAAAGCCACTTTTCTGCAATACCCGAGAGCGTGGCTCTGTCCATGGCCCTCAGGAGCCTCCACACATCCTGCTCCTCGCGGTGCCCACAGCCAGGCTGGGCTCAGAGAGGAGCTGGGGACCTGCCCCGGGGAAAGCAGGGCTGTCAGCAGGGGCACCGGGGCGCTGGTGCCTCCTGCCTCCTGCCCAGAGCCCCCACAAGCACCGCTGCAGCCACGGCCTCTCCTCACAGCTGGGATGGCGCTGAGAAATGGCCACCACAGCCAGCACTGAGCCACGGGGCTGTTAGGAGAAGGGGTGCAAAAGGGGGGGGCTGCCGGGGGATGGAGGAGGCCCAGGCCAGGCCGGGCCTTCCCCAGCTGCTGCTGCCACACAGCCGGGCCGTGGCGGCTCCGGCTGCCCCCGCACACATGGCCGCTCGCTCTGCCCAGCCCGCGGCCCTCGGCCCCGGCGTGGCAGCTCCCGGCGCTGCGGCTAAAGGCTCCAGGTGGTCCCGGGCCGGGAGACGCTGCCCCGCAGCAGCAGCCGCCTCTCGCCCCCTCCCCGCCCGCAGGGCCCGGGCAGCCCTGGCCCCGCCCCACCCCTCACCACCCTCCTCTGGGCCACTGCGCATGCTCTGCCCTGACCGGCCACG
>NW_028186220.1:0-1069 GCF_003343005.1 Rhea americana
AGCCGCCCATAGGGCAGAGATCCTCCCCTATGGGGCTGCAGATCCCCACACAGAGCAGAGATCCCATGCGTTGGCATCCGGAGCCTCCCCCCCGTGGGGCTGCAGAGCCCCCCGTGGGGCAGAGATCCTCCCCTATGGGGCTGCAGAGCCCCCCATAGGGCAGAGATCCGCTGCTTTGGCGTCGGGAGCCTCCCCCCCCCCATGGGGCTGCAGAGCCCCCCATGGGGCAGAGATCCTCCCCTATGGGGCTGCAGAGCCCCCCATGGGGCAGAGATGCTCTGCTTTGGCGTCAGCATCCCCCCCCAACGGGGTCAGGAGGTCTCCTATGGGGCTGCAGAGCCCCCCCATAGGGTAGAGATCCTCCGACTATGGGGTCGGGATCCCCCCCCCCCCCATGGGGCAGAGATCCTCTGCTATGGGACTGCAGAGCCTCCCTATGGGGCTGGAATCCCCCCCAATGGGGCTGCAGACCCCCCTATGGGGTCAGGATTCCCTCTATGGGGCTGCAGAGTTGCCCAATCGGGTGGGATCTGCCCTATGGAGCTGCAGAGCTCCCCATAGGGCAGAGATCCTGCCCTATGGGGTCAGGATCTGCCCCCTCTGGGGCTGCAGAGCTCCCCTATGGGGCCAGGATCGGCCTTCTGAGACTGCAGAGCTCCTCTATGGGGCTGCAGGGCCCCCCGTGGGGCAGAGATCCTCCCCTATGGGGTCGGGAGCCCCCCTATGGGGCTGCAGAGCTCTTTATGGGGCTGAGGATCCTGCCCTTGGGGGCAACGGTTCCCTCCTGTGGGGCTGGGATCCCCCCTATGGGGCTGCAGAGCCCTCCGTGGGGCAGAGATTCCCCCCGCCCCATGGGGTCGGGATCCCCCCATGGGGCTGCAGAGCTCCCTATGGGGCCGAGGCTCCAGCTCTTGGGGTCAAAGGTGCCCCCCTATGGGGCTGAGGYCCCCCCTATGGGGCTGCAGAGCCCACCCCCCAACTGTGGGGTTGTGATCCCCACTTTGGGGTAGGGGATCCCCTCCCCCCCGATGGGGCTGCAGCTCCCCTATGGGGCTGAGGATCCCCCCCC
>NW_028186221.1:0-1060 GCF_003343005.1 Rhea americana
GTATCGAAACCGGCGGCACCGTCGCGCCGGGCGGGGGCGACCCCCCGCCCACAGCCCGCCGCCGCCACCGCCGCCGCCGGGTGACTCACTACACCGCGCCCCGGGGGTGACCCGCAACACCGCCACCGGCGGCCGGCCGCAACACCGCGACCTGTGGGTGACCTGCGACACCGTGACCTGCGGGTGACCCCGGCACCAGGACTTTGGGCTGACCCCAACACCGCGACACGGGGCTGACTTCAACACCGTGACGCGGAACTGAACCCGACACGGTGACGTCAGGGCTGATCCCAACGCCGTGACGTGGAACTGACGCCAACACCGCGACACGGGGCTGACCCTGACACCGCGACGTGGGGCTGACCCCGACACCGCGACACGGGGGTCGACCCCCATCCTCGGTGTCACCCCGTGGCGACACCGGCTCCGACCCCATCACCGGGGCCACCCCCAAATATATTAATTTCCCCAATAAATTATGCTGCCCCCCCCAACCCCTGGCGCTGTGGGGCTGTGACCCGCCGGGGGTCCGTCACCCGCCGAGGGGCTGTGATCCGCCGAGGGGAGGGGGGCTGTGACCCGCCGCGGGTCCGTCACCCGCCGTGGGGCTGCCCCCCGGCTCCACGGGTCCGTCACCCGCCGGGGTCCGTCACCCGCCATGGGGCTGCCCCCCGGCTCAGGGCTCCGTCACCCGCCGGGAGTCTGTCACCCGCCGGGGTCCGTCACCCGCCGTGGGGCTGCCCCCCGGCTCAGGGCTCCGTCACCCGCCAGGGGTCCGTCACCCGCCGGGGTCCGTCACCCGCCGTGGGGCTGCCCCCCGGCTCAGGGCTCCGTCACCTGCCCCATGAACAGGATGGTGCCTGTGGGGGGGGGAGAGAAGGGTTGGGGGGGGGCCCAGAGCCCCGGCCCCATATGTGGGGGGGTCTCGAATGAACCCCCAGACCCATACCTATGGGGCACAGATCTCCCAAGCCCATCTCTATGGGGCTCCGACCCCTCCAAACCCAAACCCATGGGGCTCAGACCCCCCCAGACCCATATCTATGGGGCACAGACCCCC
>NW_028186222.1:0-1055 GCF_003343005.1 Rhea americana
GCTTCACCATCTCCCGGGACAACGCGCAGAGCACGCTCTACCTGCAGATGAACAGCCTCAAGGCCGAGGACACCGGCACCTACTACTGCGCGAAAGCTGCTGGTAGTGGTTATGGTGGTGGAGACCTTGTAGCAGTCACTGCTGCCATTCAGAGGCACCCAGACAGCCCAGAGAGATGGGCAAAGAGGAAGCTCATGAAGTTCAGCACAGGGAAGTACAAGGGAGGACATCTAGGGAGGACTCACCCCAYGCACCAGTACAGACTGGGGGCAGAACTGACAGAAAGCAGCTCTGTGGAGAAGGACTGAGGGGTTCTGCTGGACAACAAGGTGACCAAGAGTCAGGAAGGTGCCCTTACGGCCAAGAAGGCCAATGGTCCCTGGGGCCGCTTTAGGAGCATTGCCAGCAGGTCGAGGGAGGTGATCCTCCCCATTTACTCAGCCCTGATGAGGCCTCATCTGGAGTCCTGTGTTCAGCTCTGGGCTGCCCAGTACGAGAGAGAGATGGAGCTACTGGAGCGATTCCAGTGAAGGACCATTAAGATGATGATGTGACTGGAGCATCTCCTGCAAGGAAAGGCTGAGAGAGCTGGGACTGCTCAGCACGGAGATGAGGCAAGTCGGCGTGGAGCTCATCAATGTGTACCACTATCTGAACAGAGGGTGGAAGGAAGATGGGGCCAGATCTACAACTACCAGCTTGTTTCGCGCAGTAGTAGGTGCCGGTGTCCTCGGCCTTGAGGCTGTTCATCTGCAGGTAGAGCGTGCTCTGCGCGTTGTCCTTGGAGATGGTGAAGCGCCCTTGCACCGCAGACGCGTACCAGGTGCTACCACCACTGTGAATGCTCGCGACCCACTCAAGACCCTTCCCAGGCGCCTGCCGGACCCACAACATGCCGAAGCTGCTGAAGGTGAACCCGGWKSCCTTGCAGGAGAGGCGGAGGCTCCCGCCGGGCGGCTGGAGGCCCCCTCCGGCCTCGATCAGCTGCACGTCCGCCCGCAGCCCTGGGGAGAGGCGAGAGGAGAGCAGAGGGGTTGAGCGGGGCAGTGCTGGTG
>NW_028186223.1:0-1010 GCF_003343005.1 Rhea americana
CCGGCGCACGGGCGTGTGAGCGCGTGAGCTCCCCGGCGCACGGGCGTGTGAGCAGGCGTGCTCCCTGGTGCACGGGTGTTTAAGCACGTGAGCTCCCCGGCACACGGGCGTGTGAGCACGCGAGCTCCCCGGCGCACGGGCGTGTGAGCACGTGTGCTCCCCGGCGCATGGGCGTGTGAGCGCGCGTGCTCCCCGGCGCACGGGCGTGTGAGCACACGAGCTCCCCGGCGCACAGGCGTGAGAGCGCACGAGCTCCCCGGCGCACGGGCGTGTGAGCAGGCGAGCTCCCCGGCGCACGGGCGTGCGAGCGCGTGTGCACCCCGGCCTTCGCGGAGGCGCGCTTTCGGGGGGCTGGCTCGCGGAGCCGAGGCCTGCCGGCCGGGATTTCAGCGCGGTGACTCCAGCAAGGCTCCGGGCGTTGGTGAGCTGACGGGCAGGCGCCGTGCCACCCCCGGGCAGGGCTGCYGGCGAGGCCCGGAGCGAGAGGGCAGAGCCGGGCGCGGGGCGGGCGAGGAGCCCACCGCGGGGCTGAGCTTCCCCGATTCCGTATAAAATACGCTAGCGGCGACGCCGGGAGCTGGAGGTTCGCGGACTCTCCCCGCAGGGCTCGGGGAAGCGCTCCGGGCTGCCCGGCCCCTCGCCGCCCGCCTCCTCCCCGGGCACGGCGGCGTTTCGGCAGCGGGTCGGCACTGCCCGTTGCGGGACGGCTCGGTCCCTCCTTCGGCGCCTGCCCTTGTCCTGAGCCGTCCCCGCGTTAGCAGATCTCACGGGCTGTATATTTTATACAGCCTATTAAAAGAACACTGTCAGGTTAAAAACCGTGTCTCTTAAAACCCAAATCTCCTTTACTTTGTTATTAATCGTTTCTCAGATTACTGGTGCCAGCCCCGTTTAATGCCGCCCGTTTATCACTTTTCCAGCTGTTTGCCGCCGGCTCTGCCTGGCGGGAGAGGGGGCTGCTCCGCTTCGGTCCTCGCGTCCCTCCGCGCCGCGTCCCTGCCGGGCGGCCG
>NW_028186224.1:0-1112 GCF_003343005.1 Rhea americana
CTCTCATGCTAGCTATGTACATCCATCATAAAATAAATAAAATAGATAAATGTTCAAATACCTGACCTACTTGTTCAGGCTTTGTGAAGGCTCTGCCAAACTTACAGTTCAGATGTATAGCAAACATCTGAAGCAAGGATTCTCTCTTGCCTCATCACCTACCATGGTTYGTTCCAAATCTTTTTGTTAAATGCTAAAGCTCAGGAATATTAATATTCTTTGCAAGAATCAGTCCCTTGAAACACCATAACAAGTACATTTTTATAGATCTGCCAAGACTTGATGATATAGTGGCAGTGGGATTTTTTTTAATAAATCAAGAGTGAAATGTCTGCAATTGAGATAGGCCCAGAACATGGGATCAGGAAAGCCCTAACAGCTGTGAGCATGGATGGAGAGGCTGGGTGATGCTGAACCCACATCTGGATTCAATGTTGGGCTGGTTCCTTTCTTTGGAACGATTTGAACCAAACACAGGTCAAAACATCCATGACCTTTCCAGGGAGGCAAGGATACGGAGCTTAATGGTTAATGCAAAGATCTGCATTTCACAGACTTGGCACTTCCTAAAGGATCTTTACTGGTGACAGCATTCATAAAACAGAGCGAAAATTTAGGGCCTCCCGTTCAAGAAGAATAGTGGTAAGTTATTAAATAATTGCTTCATGACATGGCCTGGTATTAAACAAACAAGTCACCAACCAAAATCCTCAATGTCCCCGTGGCAATTTAAATATTTCCACCCGATCATCTCCAAGGCRCGGTGTGCCTCCACCAAGCCACGTCTTCACGCCCCACCTTTCCGCCCGCGACCGCTAGCTCCCGACAGCGCRCACGCCCAGCAGGCCGCCCGACTTTCTGCTGCTGAAAGAAAGCTGGAGAGGCTGGAGTGGAGCAAGAGCTCGGCTTTGGGGCAGCCGGCCACCCCCCGCGGGACGGTGCCCCCAGCCCTCCCCCGCGGACGGTGCCCGCGGGCCGAGGTGGGAGCGGAGCGGAGGCGCCGCCGGCCGCCGGGGAAGCGGCAGAGCGCACTGACACCTAGTGGGTGTTTAGGAAAAGTACTCGATTTAACAGCCGCAGAGGAGGGCAACCAGGGGAAAGAGGAAAGAAGT
>NW_028186225.1:0-1111 GCF_003343005.1 Rhea americana
TCTACAGAGCAAAAGACAAAAAGACTGGTTAGTATAAGTGATCTCCAGTTAATGTTTTGTGGTACTAATTAAGCATTGTGATCTAAATGCCATCTAATGTAAGAAACATTTCAGTCAAGATCCACATTAGCATGAAAGCTGTTGTCATTTGTGAGGGTCAGCATGARTTTTGGGGTCTGTGAGTTGGAAAATGTACTTATTTGCCTATTCTCTAAACTGTGGAATCAGCCCTCTATGGTACTGAGCTGGTCAGTGCTTTATGAATGTAAAAACAATATTGCATTGCAGCCCAATTTAAGTTTTTATAGGATGGGAACAAGATGAGGAAAAGTTTTTTTTCCTTTTTTTTTTTTTTTTTTTTTAATAAAGAAAAGTGCTTGTGCAGTAGGAGCTAGTGTACATTCTGTTTATTGCTGTAAAAAAGATTTTGAGCCACAAGGATTCTGAAGCTGAATATCATGTCCAAGTGTAAAGTTTTCACTGAAGATGGCTAGTTAGGAACTGGCTAGTTAGAGGTGGGCTTTGAATCATGAAGAAGTTTTGAACTCTGTAGAGGGAGCTGGTAGTTATTTTGCTATATTGAGTGAGTTTGCAGCAGTTATGTTCAGCTGTAAGCTCAAGTACTGTATGCAAGTTGAATCTAGTGTGTTTGGCATTTTTGTAGACTGTTCTGTTTCAGGACCACCTTTTGAGCTCTGTGAATTCAGCTGAATTAACTTCATGATAATTGTACAAGGAGTACAACAGGAAGTGTAGAGGAGAGTGATAAATACAGCTTGAATTTCTTGGCTCTCAGATTGCATTTTAAGCACAAAACTGATACGCTATCTTATATCAATCTTCTGCCTTAAGAAAGAGATATGTTGTAGTAAATGAATTTTTCATTTGGCCAATTTCTACTTGTGTCTTTTATATAAATTTAGAGCTGCAGTTGTAAGCAAATTATGGTTCTGTGTCTTGCACTGATGAATGAAATCTGTCGAAACCTTTTTCTTTCTTTTTTTTCCGTGAGTAAGCTATCCCTTTTGATGGATGTGTGTTTTGACATAAGGTTTCACTTGGAGCCAGTTAAGTTCAGAAGTAATCTCTGTATTGACCAGAGCTGTGTAGA
>NW_028186226.1:0-1110 GCF_003343005.1 Rhea americana
CCCTCCGGTGCCGCAGAGGCGGGCTGCCCGGCGGGGCGGCAGTTCCGCGAGTGCCGCCGGGGCGAGGGCTGCCCCTACAGCTGCGCCCAGCTGGCGGGGCGCGTGGCCTGCTTCGCCCAGCCCTGCGAGGAGGGCTGCCACTGCCCCCCCGGCGCCCTCCTGCACCGCGGCGCCTGCCTCCAGGTGAGGGGCGCTGCGGGGGCCGTAGCTGCTGCCTGGGGTTGTGGGTGCCCTGTGTGCTGTGGGTACCAGGGATGCCGTGGGTGCTGTGGGGGTGCTGGGTGCTGTGGGTGCCACAGGTGCAGTGGGTGCCATGGGTGCTCTGGGGACCGTGGGAGCTGTGGGTGCCACGGGTGCAGTGGGTGCTACGGATGCCGTGGGTGCTGTGGGGGCCACAGGTGCCGCGGGTGCAGTGGGTGCCATGGGTGCGGTGGGTGCTGTGGCGTCACCCCACAGGAGTGCCCCTGCGTGCTCCCCGACGAGGCGCTGTGGGTTTTGTGGGTGCCGAGGGTGCCGTGGGTGCAATGCGTGCTCTGGGTGTGGCGGGTGCCGTGGGTGCTGCGAGTGCCGTGGGTGCCGCAGGTGCTCTAGGTGTGGTGGGTGCCGTGGGTGCTCTGGGTGCCGTAGGTGTGGTGGGTGTGCCGGGTGCCGTGGCTGCTCTGGGTGCCATGCGTGCTGTGGGTGCGGTGGTTGCCATGGGTGCGGTGGGTGCTGTGGGTGCCGCGCGTGTGGTGGGTGCACTGGGTGCGGTGGGTGCTCTGGGTGCCACACATGCCGTGGGTGCCGTGGGTGCCGCGGCGTTGCCCCGCAGGAGTGCCCCTGCGTGCTCCCCGACGAGGCGCTGCGGGAGTGGTGGGTGCTGCGGGTGCGGTGGGTGCTGTGGGTGCTCTGGGTGCCGTGGGTGCTGTGTGTGCCACGCGTGCCGTGGGTGCTCTGGGTGCCGCGGCGTCGCCCCGCAGGAGTGCCCCTGCGTGCTCCCCGACGAGGCGCTGCGGGAGCTGCACGGCGGCTCGGCCGCGCCGCCGCAGCGGGAGGTGCCGCACGGCAGCACCCTCAGCTCCGCCTGCACCGACTGGTGAGGGGCGCCGCGACCACCCCCCCCCGCCCCGC